>NW_027189302.1:40000-46595 GCF_040958095.1 Procambarus clarkii | reverse complement strand
TCTAATTTACGTAAATGATATGTTTACAGGAGTGGAATCATACATGTCAATGTTTGCAGATGACGCAAAATTAATGAGAAGAGTTGTGACAGACGAGGATTGTAGGATCCTCCAAGAGGACTTAAACAGGCTGCAGAGATGGTCAGGGAAATGGCTACTGGAGTTTAACACCAGTAAATGTAAAGTTATGGAAATGGGATCAGGTGACAGGAGACCAAAGGGACAGTACACAATGAAGGGGAACAGCCTACCTGTAACGATTCGAGAAAGAGACCTGGGAGTGGATGTGACACCTAATCTAACTCCTGAGGCACATATAAATAGGATAACGACAGCAGCGTACTCTACACTGGCGAAAATTAGAACTTCATTCAGAAACCTAAATGAGGAAGCTTTTAGGGCGCTTTACACTGCCTACGTGAGACCCGTCTTAGAGTATGCCGCGCCATCATGGAGCCCCCACCTGAAGAAACACATAAAGAAACTGGAGAAGGTTCAGAGGTTTGCGACGAGGCTTGTCCCAGAGCTACGAGGGATGGGATATGAAGAGCGGCTGAAGGAACTGAACCTTACGACAATAGAGAAAAGAAGGGAGAGAGGAGATATGATAGGGACATATAAAATACTCAGGGGAATTGACAAAGTGGAAATAGATGAAATGTTCACACGTAATAATAACAGAATGAGGGGACATGGGTGGAAACTGGAAACTCAGATGAGTCACAGAGATGTTAGGAAGTTTTCTTTTAGCGTGAGAGTAGTAGAAAAATGGAATGCACTTGGGGAACAGGTTGTGGAAGCAAATACTATTCATACTTTTAAAACTAGGTATGATAGGGAAATGGGACAGGAGTCATTGCTGTAAACAACCGATAGCTAGAAAGGCGGGATCCAAGAGTCAATGCTCGATCCTGCAAGCAAATATAGGTGAGTACATATAGGTGAGTACACACACACACACACACACACACACACACACACACACACACACACACACACACACACACACACACACACACACACACACACACACACACACACACACTTACTAACGTACTAGTACGTTACTTAAGCAACAGGAAACTTAACGGGAGTACTTAAGCAACAGGAAACAGCGAGTAACGGTGAGGGGGAAGACATCAGAGTGGCGAGATGTCACCAGCGGAGTCCCACAGGGCTCAGTACTTGGACCCATCCTGTTTCTAATATATGTGAACGATCTTCCAGAGGGTATAGACTCATTCCTCTCGATGTTTGCTGATGATGCAAAAATTATGAGAAGAATCAAGACGGATGAAGATAGACAGAGACTACAGGATGACCTGGATAAACTGGAGGAATGGTCTAGAAAATGGCTGCTGAAGTTCAACTCTGGAAAGTGTAAGGTGATGAAATTAGGCGAAGGGAGCAGGAGGCTGAACACAAGGTATCATCTGGGAGGGGAAATCCTGCAAGAATCAAATAGAGAGAAGGATCTGGGGGTTGATATCACACCGAACCTGTCCCCAGAGGCCCACATCAAAAGAATATCATCAGCGGCATATGCTAGACTGGCCAACATAAGAACTGCCTTCAGAAACTTGTGTAAGGAATCTTTCAGAACCCTGTATACCACTTATGTAAGACCAATCCTGGAGTATGCAGCTCCAGCCTGGAGTCCATACCTAGTTAAACACAAGACAAAGTTAGAGAAGATTCAGCGGTATGCCACCAGGCTCGTCCCGGAACTGAGAGGATTGAGCTACGAGGAAAGGCTAAAGGAGCTGAACCTCACATCCCTGGAAAACAGAAGAGTAAGGGGAGACATGATAACCACCTACAAAATTCTCAGGGAAATTGACAGGGTGGACAAAGACAAACTCTTCAGCACGGGTGGGACACGAACAAGGGGACACTGGTGGAAACTTAGTACCCAGATGAGCCACAGAGACGTTAGAAAGAATTTTTTCAGTGTCAGAGTAGTTAATAAATGGAATGCACTAGGAAGTGATGTGGTGGAGGCTGACTCCATACACAGTTTCAAATGTAGGTATGATAGAGCCCAGTAGGCTCAGGAATCTGTACACCAGTTGATTGACAGTTGAGAGGCGGGACCAAAGAGCCAAAGCTCAACCCCCGCAAGCACAATTAGGTGAGTACAATTAGGTGAGTACACACACACACACACACACACACACACACACACACACACACACACACACACACACACACACACACACACACACACACACACACACACACACACACACACACACACACACACACACACACACTTACTAACGTACTAGTACGTTACTTAAGCAACAGGAAACTTAACGGGAGTACTTAAGCAACAGGAAACAGCGAGTAACGGTGAGGGGGAAGACATCAGAGTGGCGAGATGTCACCAGCGGAGTCCCACAGGGCTCAGTACTTGGACCCATCCTGTTTCTAATATATGTGAACGATCTTCCAGAGGGTATAGACTCATTCCTCTCGATGTTTGCTGATGATGCAAAAATTATGAGAAGAATCAAGACGGATGAAGATAGACAGAGACTACAGGATGACCTGGATAAACTGGAGGAATGGTCTAGAAAATGGCTGCTGAAGTTCAACTCTGGAAAGTGTAAGGTGATGAAATTAGGCGAAGGGAGCAGGAGGCTGAACACAAGGTATCATCTGGGAGGGGAAATCCTGCAAGAATCAAATAGAGAGAAGGATCTGGGGGTTGATATCACACCGAACCTGTCCCCAGAGGCCCACATCAAAAGAATATCATCAGCGGCATATGCTAGACTGGCCAACATAAGAACTGCCTTCAGAAACTTGTGTAAGGAATCTTTCAGAACCCTGTATACCACTTATGTAAGACCAATCCTGGAGTATGCAGCTCCAGCCTGGAGTCCATACCTAGTTAAACACAAGACAAAGTTAGAGAAGATTCAGCGGTATGCCACCAGGCTCGTCCCGGAACTGAGAGGATTGAGCTACGAGGAAAGGCTAAAGGAGCTGAACCTCACATCCCTGGAAAACAGAAGAGTAAGGGGAGACATGATAACCACCTACAAAATTCTCAGGGAAATTGACAGGGTGGACAAAGACAAACTCTTCAGCACGGGTGGGACACGAACAAGGGGACACAGGTGGAAACTTAGTACCCAGATGAGCCACAGAGACGTTAGAAAGAATTTTTTCAGTGTCAGAGTAGTTAATAAATGGAATGCACTAGGAAGTGATGTGGTGGAGGCTGACTCCATACACAGTTTCAAATGTAGGTATGATAGAGCCCAGTAGGCTCAGGAATCTGTACACCAGTTGATTGACAGTTGAGAGGCGGGACCAAAGAGCCAAAGCTCAACCCCCGCAAGCACAATTAGGTGAGTACAATTAGGTGAGTACACACACACACACACACACACACACACACACACACACACACACACACACACACACACACACACACACACACACACACACACACACACACACACACACACAGAGAAGGCTGGGCAGACTGCATATTTCTTGACTGCCAAAAGGCCTTTGATACGGTACCGCACATGAGACTGCTATACAAACTTGAGAGGCAGGCAGGAGTAAGCGGAAAGGCCCTAGTATGGGTGAAGAACTACCTAACAGGAAGGAGCCAGAGGGTAATGGTAAGGGGCGAAAAGTCGGACTGGCGAACAGTAACAAGTGGAGTACCTCAAGGATCGGTGCTGGGACCAATCCTCTTTCTAATTTACGTAAATGATATGTTTACAGGAGTGGAATCATACATGTCAATATTTGCAGATGACGCAAAATTAATGAGAAGAGTTGTGACAGACGAGGATTGTAGGATCCTCCAAGAGGACTTAAACAGGCTGCAGAGATGGTCAGGGAAATGGCTACTGGAGTTTAACACCAGTAAATGTAAAGTTATGGAAATGGGATCAGGTGACAGGAGACCAAAGGGACAGTACACAATGAAGGGGAACAGCCTACCTGTAACGATTCGAGAAAGAGACCTGGGAGTGGATGTGACACCTAATCTAACTCCTGAGGCACATATAAATAGGATAACGACAGCAGCGTACTCTACACTGGCGAAAATTAGAACTTCATTCAGAAACCTAAATGAGGAAGCTTTTAGGGCGCTTTACACTGCCTACGTGAGACCCGTCTTAGAGTATGCCGCGCCATCATGGAGCCCCCACCTGAAGAAACACATAAAGAAACTGGAGAAGGTTCAGAGGTTTGCGACGAGGCTTGTCCCAGAGCTACGAGGGATGGGATATGAAGAGCGGCTGAAGGAACTGAACCTTACGACACTAGAGAAAAGAAGGGAGAGAGGAGATATGATAGGGACATATAAAATACTCAGGGGAATTGACAAAGTGGAAATAGATGAAATGTTCACACGTAATAATAACAGAATGAGGGGACATGGGTGGAAACTGGAAACTCAGATGAGTCACAGAGATGTTAGGAAGTTTTCTTTTAGCGTGAGAGTAGTAGAAAAATGGAATGCACTTGGGGAACAGGTTGTGGAAGCAAATACTATTCATACTTTTAAAACTAGGTATGATAGGGAAATGGGACAGGAGTCATTGCTGTAAACAACCGATAGCTAGAAAGGCGGGATCCAAGAGTCAATGCTCGATCCTGCAAGCACATATAGGTGAGTACATATAGGTGAGTACACACACACACACACACACACACACACACACACACACACACACACACACACACACACACACACACACACACACACACACACACACACACACACACACACACACACTTACTAACGTACTAGTACGTTACTTAAGCAACACGAAACTTAACGGGAGTACTTAAGCAACAGGAAACAGCGAGTAACGGTGAGGGGGAAGACATCAGAGTGGCGAGATGTCACCAGCGGAGTCCCACAGGGCTCAGTACTTGGACCCATCCTGTTTCTAATATATGTGAACGATCTTCCAGAGGGTATAGACTCATTCCTCTCGATGTTTGCTGATGATGCAAAAATTATGAGAAGAATCAAGACGGATGAAGATAGACAGAGACTACAGGATGACCTGGATAAACTGGAGGAATGGTCTAGAAAATGGCTGCTGAAGTTCAACTCTGGAAAGTGTAAGGTGATGAAATTAGGCGAAGGGAGCAGGAGGCTGAACACAAGGTATCATCTGGGAGGGGAAATCCTGCAAGAATCAAATAGAGAGAAGGATCTGGGGGTTGATATCACACCGAACCTGTCCCCAGAGGCCCACATCAAAAGAATATCATCAGCGGCATATGCTAGACTGGCCAACATAAGAACTGCCTTCAGAAACTTGTGTAAGGAATCTTTCAGAACCCTGTATACCACTTATGTAAGACCAATCCTGGAGTATGCAGCTCCAGCCTGGAGTCCATACCTAGTTAAACACAAGACAAAGTTAGAGAAGATTCAGCGGTATGCCACCAGGCTCGTCCCGGAACTGAGAGGATTGAGCTACGAGGAAAGGCTAAAGGAGCTGAACCTCACATCCCTGGAAAACAGAAGAGTAAGGGGAGACATGATAACCACCTACAAAATTCTCAGGGAAATTGACAGGGTGGACAAAGACAAACTCTTCAGCACGGGTGGGACACGAACAAGGGGACACAGGTGGAAACTTAGTACCCAGATGAGCCACAGAGACGTTAGAAAGAATTTTTTCAGTGTCAGAGTAGTTTATAAATGGAATGAACTAGGAAGTGATGTGGTGGAGGCTGACTCCATACACAGTTTCAAATGTAGGTATGATAGAGCCCAGTAGGCTCAGGAATCTGTACACCAGTTGATTGACAGTTGAGAGGCGGGACCAAAGAGCCAAAGCTCAACCCCCGCAAGCACAATTAGGTGAGTACAATTAGGTGAGTACACACACACACACACACACACACACACACACACACACACACACACACACACACACACACACACACACACACACACACACACACACACACACACACACACACACACAGAGAAGGCTGGGCAGACTGCATATTTCTTGACTGCCAAAAGGCCTTTGATACGGTACCGCACATGAGACTGCTATACAAACTTGAGAGGCAGGCAGGAGTAAGCGGAAAGGCCCTAGTATGGGTGAAGAACTACCTAACAGGAAGGAGCCAGAGGGTAATGGTAAGGGGCGAAAAGTCGGACTGGCGAACAGTAACAAGTGGAGTACCTCAAGGATCGGTGCTGGGACCAATCCTCTTTCTAATTTACGTAAATGATATGTTTACAGGAGTGGAATCATACATGTCAATATTTGCAGATGACGCAAAATTAATGAGAAGAGTTGTGACAGACGAGGATTGTAGGATCCTCCAAGAGGACTTAAACAGGCTGCAGAGATGGTCAGGGAAATGGCTACTGGAGTTTAACACCAGTAAATGTAAAGTTATGGAAATGGGATCAGGTGACAGGAGACCAAAGGGACAGTACACAATGAAGGGGAACAGCCTACCTGTAACGATTCGAGAAAGAGACCTGGGAGTGGATGTGACACCTAATCTAACTCCTGAGGCACATATAAATAGGATAACGACAGCAGCGTACTCTACACTGGCGAAAATTAGAACTTCATTC
>NW_027189302.1:0-35000 GCF_040958095.1 Procambarus clarkii | reverse complement strand
ACCCACAAGGATGAGAGGCAATGACGAACCAGCGAGACTCGACCTAGTCTTCACTCTGAACGACTCCGACATAAGAGAAATCGGTTTTGAGGACCCAGTAGGAATGAGCGACCACAGTGTACTGGTGTTTGAGTACTTGATTGAAGAAGGGTTATTGAACTCGAGGAGGGATACCGAAACCAAAAGGTTAGCATACCGAAAGGGAAACTATGAGGGGATAAGAAAATTCCTAACAGATATAGCATGGGAAACAGAGCTCAGGGGAAAGACGGCCCAAGATATGATGGATTACATCACGCAGAAGTGCAAGGACGCAGCAAACAAGTTTGTCCCAGTCCAAAAGGAAAACAGAGAAATGAAGATGAGAAACCCATGGTTTAATCAAAGATGTAGGCTAGCTAAGCAGCAAAGTAAAAGGGCATGGAGAAACTATAGGAATAACAGGACACTGGAGAGCAGAGAAAGATACCAGAATGCCAGGAATGAATATGTCAGGATGAGAAGAGAGGCAGAAAGACAATACGAAAATGACATCGCAAGCAAGGCAAAGACTCAGCCTAAATTGTTGCTTAGCCACATTAGGAGAAAAACAACAGTAAAGGAACAGGTTATGAGATTAAGGATAGGGGCGGAAGGATTCACTACAAATGACAAGGAAGTGTGTGAGGAATTGAATAAGAAATTCCAGGAGGTCTTCACCTTAGAACAAGGAGAAATTCCAGAGGTAAGTGAGGGAATAGCTAACCAGGAACCACTGGAAGAGTTTGAGATTACCAGTGGGGAAGTAAGGAAGTGTTTACTAGAGTTGGACGTGACGAAGGCTATAGGCCCAGATGGAATCTCCCCTTGGGTTCTAAAGGAAGGAGCAAGAGAACTGAGCCTACCACTCTCCATAGTGTATAACAAATCACTGGCAACAGGGGAACTGCCAGATACTTGGAAAGCAGCTAACGTAGTCCCGATATACAAGAAAGGGGATAGACAGGTGGCACTGAACTACAGGCCAGTGTCCCTAACCTGCATACCATGCAAGCTGATGGAGAAGATTGTGCGAAAAAAACTAGTGGAGCATCTGGAGCGAAGGAACTTTGTAACACAGCATCAACATGGGTTCAGGGATGGCAGGTCCTGCCTCACAGGGTTACTTGAATTCTACGACCAGGCAACAAAAATAAGGCAAGAAAGAGAAGGGTGGGCAGACTGCATATTTTTGGATTGTCAGAAAGCCTTTGATACAGTGCCACACAAGAGGCTAGTGCGAAAGTTGGAGATGCAGGCTGGAGTGAGAGGGAAGGTACTCCGGTGGATAGAGGAATACCTAAGCAACAGGAGACAACGAGTCTGTGTGAGGGGTGAGGTCTCAGATTGGCGAGACGTCACAAGTGGAGTCCCGCAGGGGTCAGTCCTTGGACCTATACTGTTTCTGGTATATGTAAATGATCTCCCAGAGGGTATAGACTCGTTCCTCTCAATGTTTGCCGACGATGCAAAAATTATGAGGAGGATTGAAACAGAGGATGATAGTAGGAGGCTACAAGATGACCTGGATAGACTGAGTGAATGGTCCAACAAATGGCTGTTGAAGTTCAACCCGAGTAAATGCAAAGTAATGAAACTAGGCAGTGGAAACAGGAGGCCAGGCACAGGATACAGAATAGGAGATGAAGTACTTAATGAAACAAACAGAGAGAAAGATCTAGGAGTTGATATCACACCAAACCTGTCTCCTGAAGCCCACATAAAGAGAATAACGTCTGCGGCATATGCGAGGCTGGCTAACATCAGAACGGCGTTCAGGAACCTGTGTAAGGAATCATTCAGAATCTTGTACACCACATATGTAAGACCAATCCTGGAGTATGCGGCCCCAGCATGGAGCCCGTACCTTGTCAAGCACAAGACGAAGCTGGAAAAAGTCCAAAGGTATGCTACTAGACTAGTCCCAGAACTAAGAGGCATGAGTTATGAGGAAAGGCTGCGGGAAATGCACCTCACGACACTGGAAGACAGAAGAGTAAGGGGGGACATGATCACAACCTACAAAATCCTCAGGGGAATCGACCGGGTAAACAAGGATGAACTTTTCAACACTGGTGGGACGCGAACAAGGGGACACAGGTGGAAGCTGAGTACCCAAATGAGCCACAGAGACGTTAGAAAGAACTTTTTCAGTGTCAGAGTAGTTAGCAAATGGAATGCATTAGGAAGTGATGTGGTGGAGGCTGACTCCATTCACAGTTTCAAATGTAGATATGATAGAGCCCAATAGGCTCAGGAATCTGTACACCAGTTGATTGACGGTTGAGAGGCGGGACCAAAGAGCCAGAGCTCAACCCCCGCAAGCACAATTAGGTGAGTACAATTAGGTGAATTAGGTGAGTACACACACACACACACACAGAGAGAAGGCTGGGCAGACTGCATATTTCTTGACTGCCAAAAGGCCTTTGATACGGTACCGCACATGAGACTGCTATACAAACTTGAGAGGCAGGCAGGAGTAAGCGGAAAGGCCCTAGTATGGGTGAAGAACTACCTAACAGGAAGGAGCCAGAGGGTAATGGTAAGGGGCGAAAAGTCAGACTGGCGAACAGTAACAAGTGGAGTACCTCAAGGATCGGTGCTGGGACCAATCCTCTTTCTAATTTACGTAAATGATATGTTTACAGGAGTGGAATCATACATGTCAATGTTTGCAGATGACGCAAAATTAATGAGAAGAGTTGTGACAGACGAGGATTGTAGGATCCTCCAAGAGGACTTAAACAGGCTGCAGAGATGGTCAGGGAAATGGCTACTGGAGTTTAACACCAGTAAATGTAAAGTTATGGAAATGGGATCAGGTGACAGGAGACCAAAGGGACAGTACACAATGAAGGGGAACAGCCTACCTGTAACGATTCGAGAAAGAGACCTGGGAGTGGATGTGACACCTAATCTAACTCCTGAGGCACATATAAATAGGATAACGACAGCAGCGTACTCTACACTGGCGAAAATTAGAACTTCATTCAGAAACCTAAATGAGGAAGCTTTTAGGGCGCTTTACACTGCCTACGTGAGACCCGTCTTAGAGTATGCCGCGCCATCATGGAGCCCCCACCTGAAGAAACACATAAAGAAACTGGAGAAGGTTCAGAGGTTTGCGACGAGGCTTGTCCCAGAGCTACGAGGGATGGGATATGAAGAGCGGCTGAAGGAACTGAACCTTACGACACTAGAGAAAAGAAGGGAGAGAGGAGATATGATAGGGACATATAAAATACTCAGGGGAATTGACAAAGTGGAAATAGATGAAATGTTCACACGTAATAATAACAGAATGAGGGGACATGGGTGGAAACTGGAAACTCAGATGAGTCACAGAGATGTTAGGAAGTTTTCTTTTAGCGTGAGAGTAGTAGAAAAATGGAATGCACTTGGGGAACAGGTTGTGGAAGCAAATACTATTCATACTTTTAAAACTAGGTATGATAGGGAAATGGGACAGGAGTCATTGCTGTAAACAACCGATAGCTAGAAAGGCGGGATCCAAGAGTCAATGCTCGATCCTGCAAGCACATATAGGTGAGTACATATAGGTGAGTACACACACACACACACACACACACACACACACACACACACACACACACACACACACACACACACACACACACACACACACACACACACACACACACACACACACACACACACACACTTACTAACGTACTAGTACGTTACTTAAGCAACAGGAAACTTAACGGGAGTACTTAAGCAACAGGAAACAGCGAGTAACGGTGAGGGGGAAGACATCAGAGTGGCGAGATGTCACCAGCGGAGTCCCACAGGGCTCAGTACTTGGACCCATCCTGTTTCTAATATATGTGAACGATCTTCCAGAGGGTATAGACTCATTCCTCTCGATGTTTGCTGATGATGCAAAAATTATGAGAAGAATCAAGACGGATGAAGATAGACAGAGACTACAGGATGACCTGGATAAACTGGAGGAATGGTCTAGAAAATGGCTGCTGAAGTTCAACTCTGGAAAGTGTAAGGTGATGAAATTAGGCGAAGGGAGCAGGAGGCTGAACACAAGGTATCATCTGGGAGGGGAAATCCTGCAAGAATCAAATAGAGAGAAGGATCTGGGGGTTGATATCACACCGAACCTGTCCCCAGAGGCCCACATCAAAAGAATATCATCAGCGGCATATGCTAGACTGGCCAACATAAGAACTGCCTTCAGAAACTTGTGTAAGGAATCTTTCAGAACCCTGTATACCACTTATGTAAGACCAATCCTGGAGTATGCAGCTCCAGCCTGGAGTCCATACCTAGTTAAACACAAGACAAAGTTAGAGAAGATTCAGCGGTATGCCACCAGGCTCGTCCCGGAACTGAGAGGATTGAGCTACGAGGAAAGGCTAAAGGAGCTGAACCTCACATCCCTGGAAAACAGAAGAGTAAGGGGAGACATGATAACCACCTACAAAATTCTCAGGGAAATTGACAGGGTGGACAAAGACAAACTCTTCAGCACGGGTGGGACACGAACAAGGGGACACTGGTGGAAACTTAGTACCCAGATGAGCCACAGAGACGTTAGAAAGAATTTTTTCAGTGTCAGAGTAGTTAATAAATGGAATGCACTAGGAAGTGATGTGGTGGAGGCTGACTCCATACACAGTTTCAAATGTAGGTATGATAGAGCCCAGTAGGCTCAGGAATCTGTACACCAGTTGATTGACAGTTGAGAGGCGGGACCAAAGAGCCAAAGCTCAACCCCCGCAAGCACAATTAGGTGAGTACAATTAGGTGAGTACACACACACACACACACACACACACACACACACACACACACACACACACACACACACACACACACACACACACACACACACACACACACACACACACACACACACACACACACTTACTAACGTACTAGTACGTTACTTAAGCAACAGGAAACTTAACGGGAGTACTTAAGCAACAGGAAACAGCGAGTAACGGTGAGGGGGAAGACATCAGAGTGGCGAGATGTCACCAGCGGAGTCCCACAGGGCTCAGTACTTGGACCCATCCTGTTTCTAATATATGTGAACGATCTTCCAGAGGGTATAGACTCATTCCTCTCGATGTTTGCTGATGATGCAAAAATTATGAGAAGAATCAAGACGGATGAAGATAGACAGAGACTACAGGATGACCTGGATAAACTGGAGGAATGGTCTAGAAAATGGCTGCTGAAGTTCAACTCTGGAAAGTGTAAGGTGATGAAATTAGGCGAAGGGAGCAGGAGGCTGAACACAAGGTATCATCTGGGAGGGGAAATCCTGCAAGAATCAAATAGAGAGAAGGATCTGGGGGTTGATATCACACCGAACCTGTCCCCAGAGGCCCACATCAAAAGAATATCATCAGCGGCATATGCTAGACTGGCCAACATAAGAACTGCCTTCAGAAACTTGTGTAAGGAATCTTTCAGAACCCTGTATACCACTTATGTAAGACCAATCCTGGAGTATGCAGCTCCAGCCTGGAGTCCATACCTAGTTAAACACAAGACAAAGTTAGAGAAGATTCAGCGGTATGCCACCAGGCTCGTCCCGGAACTGAGAGGATTGAGCTACGAGGAAAGGCTAAAGGAGCTGAACCTCACATCCCTGGAAAACAGAAGAGTAAGGGGAGACATGATAACCACCTACAAAATTCTCAGGGAAATTGACAGGGTGGACAAAGACAAACTCTTCAGCACGGGTGGGACACGAACAAGGGGACACAGGTGGAAACTTAGTACCCAGATGAGCCACAGAGACGTTAGAAAGAATTTTTTCAGTGTCAGAGTAGTTAATAAATGGAATGCACTAGGAAGTGATGTGGTGGAGGCTGACTCCATACACAGTTTCAAATGTAGGTATGATAGAGCCCAGTAGGCTCAGGAATCTGTACACCAGTTGATTGACAGTTGAGAGGCGGGACCAAAGAGCCAAAGCTCAACCCCCGCAAGCACAATTAGGTGAGTACAATTAGGTGAGTACACACACACACACACACACACACACACACACACACACACACACACACACACACACACACACACACACACACACACACACACACACACACACACACACACACACACACACACACACACACACACACACACACACAGAGAAGGCTGGGCAGACTGCATATTTCTTGACTGCCAAAAGGCCTTTGATACGGTACCGCACATGAGACTGCTATACAAACTTGAGAGGCAGGCAGGAGTAAGCGGAAAGGCCCTAGTATGGGTGAAGAACTACCTAACAGGAAGGAGCCAGAGGGTAATGGTAAGGGGCGAAAAGTCGGACTGGCGAACAGTAACAAGTGGAGTACCTCAAGGATCGGTGCTGGGACCAATCCTCTTTCTAATTTACGTAAATGATATGTTTACAGGAGTGGAATCATACATGTCAATGTTTGCAGATGACGCAAAATTAATGAGAAGAGTTGTGACAGACGAGGATTGTAGGATCCTCCAAGAGGACTTAAACAGGCTGCAGAGATGGTCAGGGAAATGGCTACTGGAGTTTAACACCAGTAAATGTAAAGTTATGGAAATGGGATCAGGTGACAGGAGACCAAAGGGACAGTACACAATGAAGGGGAACAGCCTACCTGTAACGATTCGAGAAAGAGACCTGGGAGCGGATGTGACACCTAATCTAACTCCTGAGGCACATATAAATAGGATAACGACAGCAGCGTACTCTACACTGGCGAAAATTAGAACTTCATTCAGAAACCTAAATGAGGAAGCTTTTAGGGCGCTTTACACTGCCTACGTGAGACCCGTCTTAGAGTATGCCGCGCCATCATGGAGCCCCCACCTGAAGAAACACATAAAGAAACTGGAGAAGGTTCAGAGGTTTGCGACGAGGCTTGTCCCAGAGCTACGAGGGATGGGATATGAAGAGCGGCTGAAGGAACTGAACCTTACGACACTAGAGAAAAGAAGGGAGAGAGGAGATATGATAGGGACATATAAAATACTCAGGGGAATTGACAAAGTGGATATAGATGAAATGTTCACACGTAATAATAACAGAATGAGGGGACATGGGTGGAAACTGGAAACTCAGATGAGTCACAGAGATGTTAGGAAGTTTTCTTTTAGCGTGAGAGTAGTAGAAAAATGGAATGCACTTGGGGAACAGGTTGTGGAAGCAAATACTATTCATACTTTTAAAACTAGGTATGATAGGGAAATGGGACAGGAGTCATTGCTGTAAACAACCGATAGCTAGAAAGGCGGGATCCAAGAGTCAATGCTCGATCCTGCAAGCACATATAGGTGAGTACATATAGGTGAGTACACACACACACACACACACACACACACACACACACACACACACACACACACACACACACACACACACACACACACACACACACACACACACACACACACACACACACACAGAGAAGGCTGGGCAGACTGCATATTTCTTGACTGCCAAAAGGCCTTTGATACGGTACCGCACATGAGACTGCTATACAAACTTGAGAGGCAGGCAGGAGTAAGCGGAAAGGCCCTAGTATGGGTGAAGAACTACCTAACAGGAAGGAGCCAGAGGGTAATGGTAAGGGGCGAAAAGTCGGACTGGCGAACAGTAACAAGTGGAGTACCTCAAGGATCGGTGCTGGGACCAATCCTCTTTCTAATTTACGTAAATGATATGTTTACAGGAGTGGAATCATACATGTCAATGTTTGCAGATGACGCAAAATTAATGAGAAGAGTTGTGACAGACGAGGATTGTAGGATCCTCCAAGAGGACTTAAACAGGCTGCAGAGATGGTCAGGGAAATGGCTACTGGAGTTTAACACCAGTAAATGTAAAGTTATGGAAATGGGATCAGGTGACAGGAGACCAAAGGGACAGTACACAATGAAGGGGAACAGCCTACCTGTAACGATTCGAGAAAGAGACCTGGGAGTGGATGTGACACCTAATCTAACTCCTGAGGCACATATAAATAGGATAACGACAGCAGCGTACTCTACACTGGCGAAAATTAGAACTTCATTCAGAAACCTAAATGAGGAAGCTTTTAGGGCGCTTTACACTGCCTACGTGAGACCCGTCTTAGAGTATGCCGCGCCATCATGGAGCCCCCACCTGAAGAAACACATAAAGAAACTGGAGAAGGTTCAGAGGTTTGCGACGAGGCTTGTCCCAGAGCTACGAGGGATGGGATATGAAGAGCGGCTGAAGGAACTGAACCTTACGACACTAGAGAAAAGAAGGGAGAGAGGAGATATGATAGGGACATATAAAATACTCAGGGGAATTGACAAAGTGGAAATAGATGAAATGTTCACACGTAATAATAACAGAATGAGGGGACATGGGTGGAAACTGGAAACTCAGATGAGTCACAGAGATGTTAGGAAGTTTTCTTTTAGCGTGAGAGTAGTAGAAAAATGGAATGCACTTGGGGAACAGGTTGTGGAAGCAAATACTATTCATACTTTTAAAACTAGGTATGATAGGGAAATGGGACAGGAGTCATTGCTGTAAACAACCGATAGCTAGAAAGGCGGGATCCAAGAGTCAATGCTCGATCCTGCAAGCACATATAGGTGAGTACATATAGGTGAGTACACACACACACACACACACACACACACACACACACACACACACACACACACACACACACACACACACACACACACACACACACACACACACACACACACACACACACACACACTTACTAACGTACTAGTACGTTACTTAAGCAACAGGAAACTTAACGGGAGTACTTAAGCAACAGGAAACAGCGAGTAACGGTGAGGGGGAAGACATCAGAGTGGCGAGATGTCACCAGCGGAGTCCCACAGGGCTCAGTACTTGGACCCATCCTGTTTCTAATACATGTGAACGATCTTCCAGAGGGTATAGACTCATTCCTCTCGATGTTTGCTGATGATGCAAAAATTATGAGAAGAATCAAGACGGATGAAGATAGACAGAGACTACAGGATGACCTGGATAAACTGGAGGAATGGTCTAGAAAATGGCTGCTGAAGTTCAACTCTGGAAAGTGTAAGGTGATGAAATTAGGCGAAGGGAGCAGGAGGCTGAACACAAGGTATCATCTGGGAGGGGAAATCCTGCAAGAATCAAATAGAGAGAAGGATCTGGGGGTTGATATCACACCGAACCTGTCCCCAGAGGCCCACATCAAAAGAATATCATCAGCGGCATATGCTAGACTGGCCAACATAAGAACTGCCTTCAGAAACTTGTGTAAGGAATCTTTCAGAACCCTGTATACCACTTATGTAAGACCAATCCTGGAGTATGCAGCTCCAGCCTGGAGTCCATACCTAGTTAAACACAAGACAAAGTTAGAGAAGATTCAGCGGTATGCCACCAGGCTCGTCCCGGAACTGAGAGGATTGAGCTACGAGGAAAGGCTAAAGGAGCTGAACCTCACATCCCTGGAAAACAGAAGAGTAAGGGGAGACATGATAACCACCTACAAAATTCTCAGGGAAATTGACAGGGTGGACAAAGACAAACTCTTCAGCACGGGTGGGACACGAACAAGGGGACACAGGTGGAAACTTAGTACCCAGATGAGCCACAGAGACGTTAGAAAGAATTTTTTCAGTGTCAGAGTAGTTTATAAATGGAATGAACTAGGAAGTGATGTGGTGGAGGCTGACTCCATACACAGTTTCAAATGTAGGTATGATAGAGCCCAGTAGGCTCAGGAATCTGTACACCAGTTGATTGACAGTTGAGAGGCGGGACCAAAGAGCCAAAGCTCAACCCCCGCAAGCACAATTAGGTGAGTACAATTAGGTGAGTACACACACACACACACACACACACACACACACACACACACACACACACACACACACACACACACACACACACACACACACACACACACACACACACACACACACACACACACACACACACACACACACACACACACACACACACACACACACAAACACACACACACACACACACACACACACACACACACACACACACACACACACACACACACACACACACACACACACACACACACACACACACACACACACACACACACACACACACACACACACACACACACACACACACACACACACACACACACACACACACACACACACACACAGAGAGAAGGCTGGGCAGACTGCATATTTCTTGACTGCCAAAAGGCCTTTGATACGGTACCGCACATGAGACTGCTATACAAACTTGAGAGGCAGGCAGGAGTAAGCGGAAAGGCCCTAGTATGGGTGAAGAACTACCTAACAGGAAGGAGCCAGAGGGTAATGGTAAGGGGCGAAAAGTCGGACTGGCGAACAGTAACAAGTGGAGTACCTCAAGGATCGGTGCTGGGACCAATCCTCTTTCTAATTTACGTAAATGATATGTTTACAGGAGTGGAATCATACATGTCAATGTTTGCAGATGACGCAAAATTAATGAGAAGAGTTGTGACAGACGAGGATTGTAGGATCCTCCAAGAGGACTTAAACAGGCTGCAGAGATGGTCAGGGAAATGGCTACTGGAGTTTAACACCAGTAAATGTAAAGTTATGGAAATGGGATCAGGTGACAGGAGACCAAAGGGACAGTACACAATGAAGGGGAACAGCCTACCTGTAACGATTCGAGAAAGAGACCTGGGAGTGGATGTGACACCTAATCTAACTCCTGAGGCACATATAAATAGGATAACGACAGCAGCGTACTCTACACTGGCGAAAATTAGAACTTCATTCAGAAACCTAAATGAGGAAGCTTTTAGGGCGCTTTACACTGCCTACGTGAGACCCGTCTTAGAGTATGCCGCGCCATCATGGAGCCCCCACCTGAAGAAACACATAAAGAAACTGGAGAAGGTTCAGAGGTTTGCGACGAGGCTTGTCCCAGAGCTACGAGGGATGGGATATGAAGAGCGGCTGAAGGAACTGAACCTTACGACACTAGAGAAAAGAAGGGAGAGAGGAGATATGATAGGGACATATAAAATACTCAGGGGAATTGACAAAGTGGAAATAGATGAAATGTTCACACGTAATAATAACAGAATGAGGGGACATGGGTGGAAACTGGAAACTCAGATGAGTCACAGAGATGTTAGGAAGTTTTCTTTTAGCGTGAGAGTAGTAGAAAAATGGAATGCACTTGGGGAACAGGTTGTGGAAGCAAATACTATTCATACTTTTAAAACTAGGTATGATAGGGAAATGGGACAGGAGTCATTGCTGTAAACAACCGATAGCTAGAAAGGCGGGATCCAAGAGTCAATGCTCGATCCTGCAAGCACATATAGGTGAGTACATATAGGTGAGTACACACACACACACACACACACACACACACACACACACACACACACACACACACACACACACACACACACACACACACACACACACACACACACACACACTTACTAACGTACTAGTACGTTACTTAAGCAACAGGAAACTTAACGGGAGTACTTAAGCAACAGGAAACAGCGAGTAACGGTGAGGGGGAAGACATCAGAGTGGCGAGATGTCACCAGCGGAGTCCCACAGGGCTCAGTACTTGGACCCATCCTGTTTCTAATATATGTGAACGATCTTCCAGAGGGTATAGACTCATTCCTCTCGATGTTTGCTGATGATGCAAAAATTATGAGAAGAATCAAGACGGATGAAGATAGACAGAGACTACAGGATGACCTGGATAAACTGGAGGAATGGTCTAGAAAATGGCTGCTGAAGTTCAACTCTGGAAAGTGTAAGGTGATGAAATTAGGCGAAGGGAGCAGGAGGCTGAACACAAGGTATCATCTGGGAGGGGAAATCCTGCAAGAATCAAATAGAGAGAAGGATCTGGGGGTTGATATCACACCGAACCTGTCCCCAGAGGCCCACATCAAAAGAATATCATCAGCGGCATATGCTAGACTGGCCAACATAAGAACTGCCTTCAGAAACTTGTGTAAGGAATCTTTCAGAACCCTGTATACCACTTATGTAAGACCAATCCTGGAGTATGCAGCTCCAGCCTGGAGTCCATACCTAGTTAAACACAAGACAAAGTTAGAGAAGATTCAGCGGTATGCCACCAGGCTCGTCCCGGAACTGAGAGGATTGAGCTACGAGGAAAGGCTAAAGGAGCTGAACCTCACATCCCTGGAAAACAGAAGAGTAAGGGGAGACATGATAACCACCTACAAAATTCTCAGGGAAATTGACAGGGTGGACAAAGACAAACTCTTCAGCACGGGTGGGACACGAACAAGGGGACACAGGTGGAAACTTAGTACCCAGATGAGCCACAGAGACGTTAGAAAGAATTTTTTCAGTGTCAGAGTAGTTTATAAATGGAATGCACTAGGAAGTGATGTGGTGGAGGCTGACTCCATACACAGTTTCAAATGTAGGTATGATAGAGCCCAGTAGGCTCAGGCATCTGTACACCAGTTGATTGACAGTTGAGAGGCGGGACCAAAGAGCCAAAGCTCAACCCCCGCAAGCACAATTAGGTGAGTACAATTAGGTGAGTACACACACACACACACACACACACACACACACACACACACACACACACACACACACACACACACACACACACACACACACACACACACACACACACACACACACACACACAGAAGGCTGGGCAGACTGCATATTTCTTGACTGCCAAAAGGCCTTTGATACGGTACCGCACATGAGACTGCTATACAAACTTGAGAGGCAGGCAGGAGTAAGCGGAAAGGCCCTAGTATGGGTGAAGAACTACCTAACAGGAAGGAGCCAGAGGGTAATGGTAAGGGGCGAAAAGTCGGACTGGCGAACAGTAACAAGTGGAGTACCTCAAGGATCGGTGCTGGGACCAATCCTCTTTCTAATTTACGTAAATGATATGTTTACAGGAGTGGAATCATACATGTCAATGTTTGCAGATGACGCAAAATTAATGAGAAGAGTTGTGACAGACGAGGATTGTAGGATCCTCCAAGAGGACTTAAACAGGCTGCAGAGATGGTCAGGGAAATGGCTACTGGAGTTTAACACCAGTAAATGTAAAGTTATGGAAATGGGATCAGGTGACAGGAGACCAAAGGGACAGTACACAATGAAGGGGAACAGCCTACCTGTAACGATTCGAGAAAGAGACCTGGGAGTGGATGTGACACCTAATCTAACTCCTGAGGCACATATAAATAGGATAACGACAGCAGCGTACTCTACACTGGCGAAAATTAGAACTTCATTCAGAAACCTAAATGAGGAAGCTTTTAGGGCGCTTTACACTGCCTACGTGAGACCCGTCTTAGAGTATGCCGCGCCATCATGGAGCCCCCACCTGAAGAAACACATAAAGAAACTGGAGAAGGTTCAGAGGTTTGCGACGAGGCTTGTCCCAGAGCTACGAGGGATGGGATATGAAGAGCGGCTGAAGGAACTGAACCTTACGACACTAGAGAAAAGAAGGGAGAGAGGAGATATGATAGGGACATATAAAATACTCAGGGGAATTGACAAAGTGGAAATAGATGAAATGTTCACACGTAATAATAACAGAATGAGGGGACATGGGTGGAAACTGGAAACTCAGATGAGTCACAGAGATGTTAGGAAGTTTTCTTTTAGCGTGAGAGTAGTAGAAAAATGGAATGCACTTGGGGAACAGGTTGTGGAAGCAAATACTATTCATACTTTTAAAACTAGGTATGATAGGGAAATGGGACAGGAGTCATTGCTGTAAACAACCGATAGCTAGAAAGGCGGGATCCAAGAGTCAATGCTCGATCCTGCAAGCACATATAGGTGAGTACATATAGGTGAGTACACACACACACACACACACACACACACACACACACACACACACACACACACACACACACACACACACACACACACACACACACACACACACACACACACACACACACACACACTTACTAACGTACTAGTACGTTACTTAAGCAACAGGAAACTTAACGGGAGTACTTAAGCAACAGGAAACAGCGAGTAACGGTGAGGGGGAAGACATCAGAGTGGCGAGATGTCACCAGCGGAGTCCCACAGGGCTCAGTACTTGGACCCATCCTGTTTCTAATATATGTGAACGATCTTCCAGAGGGTATAGACTCATTCCTCTCGATGTTTGCTGATGATGCAAAAATTATGAGAAGAATCAAGACGGATGAAGATAGACAGAGACTACAGGATGACCTGGATAAACTGGAGGAATGGTCTAGAAAATGGCTGCTGAAGTTCAACTCTGGAAAGTGTAAGGTGATGAAATTAGGCGAAGGGAGCAGGAGGCTGAACACAAGGTATCATCTGGGAGGGGAAATCCTGCAAGAATCAAATAGAGAGAAGGATCTGGGGGTTGATATCACACCGAACCTGTCCCCAGAGGCCCACATCAAAAGAATATCATCAGCGGCATATGCTAGACTGGCCAACATAAGAACTGCCTTCAGAAACTTGTGTAAGGAATCTTTCAGAACCCTGTATACCACTTATGTAAGACCAATCCTGGAGTATGCAGCTCCAGCCTGGAGTCCATACCTAGTTAAACACAAGACAAAGTTAGAGAAGATTCAGCGGTATGCCACCAGGCTCGTCCCGGAACTGAGAGGATTGAGCTACGAGGAAAGGCTAAAGGAGCTGAACCTCACATCCCTGGAAAACAGAAGAGTAAGGGGAGACATGATAACCACCTACAAAATTCTCAGGGAAATTGACAGGGTGGACAAAGACAAACTCTTCAGCACGGGTGGGACACGAACAAGGGGACACAGGTGGAAACTTAGTACCCAGATGAGCCACAGAGACGTTAGAAAGAATTTTTTCAGTGTCAGAGTAGTTTATAAATGGAATGCACTAGGAAGTGATGTGGTGGAGGCTGACTCCATACACAGTTTCAAATGTAGGTATGATAGAGCCCAGTAGGCTCAGGCATCTGTACACCAGTTGATTGACAGTTGAGAGGCGGGACCAAAGAGCCAAAGCTCAACCCCCGCAAGCACAATTAGGTGAGTACAATTAGGTGAGTACACACACACACACACACACACACACACACACACACACACACACACACACACACACACACACACACACACACACACACACACACACACACACACACACACACACACACACACACACACACACACACACAGAAGGCTGGGCAGACTGCATATTTCTTGACTGCCAAAAGGCCTTTGATACGGTACCGCACATGAGACTGCTATACAAACTTGAGAGGCAGGCAGGAGTAAGCGGAAAGGCCCTAGTATGGGTGAAGAACTACCTAACAGGAAGGAGCCAGAGGGTAATGGTAAGGGGCGAAAAGTCGGACTGGCGAACAGTAACAAGTGGAGTACCTCAAGGATCGGTGCTGGGACCAATCCTCTTTCTAATTTACGTAAATGATATGTTTACAGGAGTGGAATCATACATGTCAATATTTGCAGATGACGCAAAATTAATGAGAAGAGTTGTGACAGACGAGGATTGTAGGATCCTCCAAGAGGACTTAAACAGGCTGCAGAGATGGTCAGGGAAATGGCTACTGGAGTTTAACACCAGTAAATGTAAAGTTATGGAAATGGGATCAGGTGACAGGAGACCAAAGGGACAGTACACAATGAAGGGGAACAGCCTACCTGTAACGATTCGAGAAAGAGACCTGGGAGTGGATGTGACACCTAATCTAACTCCTGAGGCACATATAAATAGGATAACGACAGCAGCGTACTCTACACTGGCGAAAATTAGAACTTCATTCAGAAACCTAAATGAGGAAGCTTTTAGGGCGCTTTACACTGCCTACGTGAGACCCGTCTTAGAGTATGCCGCGCCATCATGGAGCCCCCACCTGAAGAAACACATAAAGAAACTGGAGAAGGTTCAGAGGTTTGCGACGAGGCTTGTCCCAGAGCTACGAGGGATGGGATATGAAGAGCGGCTGAAGGAACTGAACCTTACGACACTAGAGAAAAGAAGGGAGAGAGGAGATATGATAGGGACATATAAAATACTCAGGGGAATTGACAAAGTGGAAATAGATGAAATGTTCACACGTAATAATAACAGAATGAGGGGACATGGGTGGAAACTGGAAACTCAGATGAGTCACAGAGATGTTAGGAAGTTTTCTTTTAGCGTGAGAGTAGTAGAAAAATGGAATGCACTTGGGGAACAGGTTGTGGAAGCAAATACTATTCATACTTTTAAAACTAAGTATGATAGGGAAATGGGACAGGAGTCATTGCTGTAAACAACCGATAGCTAGAAAGGCGGGATCCAAGAGTCAATGCTCGATCCTGCAAGCACATATAGGTGAGTACATATAGGTGAGTACACACACACACACACACACACACACACACACACACACACACACACACACACACACACACACACACACACACACACACACACACACACACACACACACACACACACACACACACACACACACACACACACACACACACACACACACACACACACACACACACACAGAGAGAAGGCTGGGCAGACTGCATATTTCTTGACTGCCAAAAGGCCTTTGATACGGTACCGCACATGAGACTGCTATACAAACTTGAGAGGCAGGCAGGAGTAAGCGGAAAGGCCCTAGTATGGGTGAAGAACTACCTAACAGGAAGGAGCCAGAGGGTAATGGTAAGGGGCGAAAAGTCGGACTGGCGAACAGTAACAAGTGGAGTACCTCAAGGATCGGTGCTGGGACCAATCCTCTTTCTAATTTACGTAAATGATATGTTTACAGGAGTGGAATCATACATGTCAATGTTTGCAGATGACGCAAAATTAATGAGAAGAGTTGTGACAGACGAGGATTGTAGGATCCTCCAAGAGGACTTAAACAGGCTGCAGAGATGGTCAGGGAAATGGCTACTGGAGTTTAACACCAGTAAATGTAAAGTTATGGAAATGGGATCAGGTGACAGGAGACCAAAGGGACAGTACACAATGAAGGGGAACAGCCTACCTGTAACGATTCGAGAAAGAGACCTGGGAGTGGATGTGACACCTAATCTAACTCCTGAGGCACATATAAATAGGATAACGACAGCAGCGTACTCTACACTGGCGAAAATTAGAACTTCATTCAGAAACCTAAATGAGGAAGCTTTTAGGGCGCTTTACACTGCCTACGTGAGACCCGTCTTAGAGTATGCCGCGCCATCATGGAGCCCCCACCTGAAGAAACACATAAAGAAACTGGAGAAGGTTCAGAGGTTTGCGACGAGGCTTGTCCCAGAGCTACGAGGGATGGGATATGAAGAGCGGCTGAAGGAACTGAACCTTACGACACTAGAGAAAAGAAGGGAGAGAGGAGATATGATAGGGACATATAAAATACTCAGGGGAATTGACAAAGTGGAAATAGATGAAATGTTCACACGTAATAATAACAGAATGAGGGGACATGGGTGGAAACTGGAAACTCAGATGAGTCACAGAGATGTTAGGAAGTTTTCTTTTAGCGTGAGAGTAGTAGAAAAATGGAATGCACTTGGGGAACAGGTTGTGGAAGCAAATACTATTCATACTTTTAAAACTAGGTATGATAGGGAAATGGGACAGGAGTCATTGCTGTAAACAACCGATAGCTAGAAAGGCGGGATCCAAGAGTCAATGCTCGATCCTGCAAGCACATATAGGTGAGTACATATAGGTGAGTACACACACACACACACACACACACACACACACACACACACACACACACACACACACACACACACACACACACACACACACACACACACACACACACTTACTAACGTACTAGTACGTTACTTAAGCAACAGGAAACTTAACGGGAGTACTTAAGCAACAGGAAACAGCGAGTAACGGTGAGGGGGAAGACATCAGAGTGGCGAGATGTCACCAGCGGAGTCCCACAGGGCTCAGTACTTGGACCCATCCTGTTTCTAATATATGTGAACGATCTTCCAGAGGGTATAGACTCATTCCTCTCGATGTTTGCTGATGATGCAAAAATTATGAGAAGAATCAAGACGGATGAAGATAGACAGAGACTACAGGATGACCTGGATAAACTGGAGGAATGGTCTAGAAAATGGCTGCTGAAGTTCAACTCTGGAAAGTGTAAGGTGATGAAATTAGGCGAAGGGAGCAGGAGGCTGAACACAAGGTATCATCTGGGAGGGGAAATCCTGCAAGAATCAAATAGAGAGAAGGATCTGGGGGTTGATATCACACCGAACCTGTCCCCAGAGGCCCACATCAAAAGAATATCATCAGCGGCATATGCTAGACTGGCCAACATAAGAACTGCCTTCAGAAACTTGTGTAAGGAATCTTTCAGAACCCTGTATACCACTTATGTAAGACCAATCCTGGAGTATGCAGCTCCAGCCTGGAGTCCATACCTAGTTAAACACAAGACAAAGTTAGAGAAGATTCAGCGGTATGCCACCAGGCTCGTCCCGGAACTGAGAGGATTGAGCTACGAGGAAAGGCTAAAGGAGCTGAACCTCACATCCCTGGAAAACAGAAGAGTAAGGGGAGACATGATAACCACCTACAAAATTCTCAGGGAAATTGACAGGGTGGACAAAGACAAACTCTTCAGCACGGGTGGGACACGAACAAGGGGACACAGGTGGAAACTTAGTACCCAGATGAGCCACAGAGACGTTAGAAAGAATTTTTTCAGTGTCAGAGTAGTTAATAAATGGAATGCACTAGGAAGTGATGTGGTGGAGGCTGACTCCATACACAGTTTCAAATGTAGGTATGATAGAGCCCAGTAGGCTCAGGAATCTGTACACCAGTTGATTGACAGTTGAGAGGCGGGACCAAAGAGCCAAAGCTCAACCCCCGCAAGCACAATTAGGTGAGTACAATTAGGTGAGTACACACACACACACACACACACACACACACACACACACACACACACACACACACACACACACACACACACACACACACACACACACACACACACACACACACACACACACACACAGAGAAGGCTGGGCAGACTGCATATTTCTTGACTGCCAAAAGGCCTTTGATAC
Source organism: Procambarus clarkii (assembly GCF_040958095.1). Classification (NCBI taxonomy): domain Eukaryota; kingdom Metazoa; phylum Arthropoda; class Malacostraca; order Decapoda; family Cambaridae; genus Procambarus; species Procambarus clarkii. Next base: position 15,864 of record NW_027189302.1, on the reverse strand, counting down.
GGTACCGCACATGAGACTGCTATACAAACTTGAGAGGCAGGCAGGAGTAAGCGGAAAGGCCCTAGTATGGGTGAAGAACTACCTAACAGGAAGGAGCCAGAGGGTAATGGTAAGGGGCGAAAAGTCGGACTGGCGAACAGTAACAAGTGGAGTACCTCAAGGATCGGTGCTGGGACCAATCCTCTTTCTAATTTACGTAAATGATATGTTTACAGGAGTGGAATCATACATGTCAATGTTTGCAGATGACGCAAAATTAATGAGAAGAGTTGTGACAGACGAGGATTGTAGGATCCTCCAAGAGGACTTAAACAGGCTGCAGAGATGGTCAGGGAAATGGCTACTGGAGTTTAACACCAGTAAATGTAAAGTTATGGAAATGGGATCAGGTGACAGGAGACCAAAGGGACAGTACACAATGAAGGGGAACAGCCTACCTGTAACGATTCGAGAAAGAGACCTGGGAGTGGATGTGACACCTAATCTAACTCCTGAGGCACATATAAATAGGATAACGACAGCAGCGTACTCTACACTGGCGAAAATTAGAACTTCATTCAGAAACCTAAATGAGGAAGCTTTTAGGGCGCTTTACACTGCCTACGTGAGACCCGTCTTAGAGTATGCCGCGCCATCATGGAGCCCCCACCTGAAGAAACACATAAAGAAACTGGAGAAGGTTCAGAGGTTTGCGACGAGGCTTGTCCCAGAGCTACGAGGGATGGGATATGAAGAGCGGCTGAAGGAACTGAACCTTACGACACTAGAGAAAAGAAGGGAGAGAGGAGATATGATAGGGACATATAAAATACTCAGGGGAATTGACAAAGTGGATATAGATGAAATGTTCACACGTAATAATAACAGAATGAGGGGACATGGGTGGAAACTGGAAACTCAGATGAGTCACAGAGATGTTAGGAAGTTTTCTTTTAGCGTGAGAGTAGTAGAAAAATGGAATGCACTTGGGGAACAGGTTGTGGAAGCAAATACTATTCATACTTTTAAAACTAGGTATGATAGGGAAATGGGACAGGAGTCATTGCTGTAAACAACCGATAGCTAGAAAGGCGGGATCCAAGAGTCAATGCTCGATCCTGCAAGCACATATAGGTGAGTACATATAGGTGAGTACACACACACACACACACACACACACACACACACACACACACACACACACACACACACACACACACACACACACACACACACACACACACACACACACACACACACACACACACACACACAGAGAGAAGGCTGGGCAGACTGCATATTTCTTGACTGCCAAAAGGCCTTTGATACGGTACCGCACATGAGACTGCTATACAAACTTGAGAGGCAGGCAGGAGTAAGCGGAAAGGCCCTAGTATGGGTGAAGAACTACCTAACAGGAAGGAGCCAGAGGGTAATGGTAAGGGGCGAAAAGTCGGACTGGCGAACAGTAACAAGTGGAGTACCTCAAGGATCGGTGCTGGGACCAATCCTCTTTCTAATTTACGTAAATGATATGTTTACAGGAGTGGAATCATACATGTCAATGTTTGCAGATGACGCAAAATTAATGAGAAGAGTTGTGACAGACGAGGATTGTAGGATCCTCCAAGAGGACTTAAACAGGCTGCAGAGATGGTCAGGGAAATGGCTACTGGAGTTTAACACCAGTAAATGTAAAGTTATGGAAATGGGATCAGGTGACAGGAGACCAAAGGGACAGTACACAATGAAGGGGAACAGCCTACCTGTAACGATTCGAGAAAGAGACCTGGGAGTGGATGTGACACCTAATCTAACTCCTGAGGCACATATAAATAGGATAACGACAGCAGCGTACTCTACACTGGCGAAAATTAGAACTTCATTCAGAAACCTAAATGAGGAAGCTTTTAGGGCGCTTTACACTGCCTACGTGAGACCCGTCTTAGAGTATGCCGCGCCATCATGGAGCCCCCACCTGAAGAAACACATAAAGAAACTGGAGAAGGTTCAGAGGTTTGCGACGAGGCTTGTCCCAGAGCTACGAGGGATGGGATATGAAGAGCGGCTGAAGGAACTGAACCTTACGACACTAGAGAAAAGAAGGGAGAGAGGAGATATGATAGGGACATATAAAATACTCAGGGGAATTGACAAAGTGGAAATAGATGAAATGTTCACACGTAATAATAACAGAATGAGGGGACATGGGTGGAAACTGGAAACTCAGATGAGTCACAGAGATGTTAGGAAGTTTTCTTTTAGCGTGAGAGTAGTAGAAAAATGGAATGCACTTGGGGAACAGGTTGTGGAAGCAAATACTATTCATACTTTTAAAACTAGGTATGATAGGGAAATGGGACAGGAGTCATTGCTGTAAACAACCGATAGCTAGAAAGGCGGGATCCAAGAGTCAATGCTCGATCCTGCAAGCACATATAGGTGAGTACATATAGGTGAGTACACACACACACACACACACACACACACACACACACACACACACACACACACACACACACACACACACACACACACACACACACACACACACACACACACACACACACACACACACACACACACACACACACACACACACACACACACACACACACACACACACACTTACTAACGTACTAGTACGTTACTTAAGCAACAGGAAACTTAACGGGAGTACTTAAGCAACAGGAAACAGCGAGTAACGGTGAGGGGGAAGACATCAGAGTGGCGAGATGTCACCAGCGGAGTCCCACAGGGCTCAGTACTTGGACCCATCCTGTTTCTAATATATGTGAACGATCTTCCAGAGGGTATAGACTCATTCCTCTCGATGTTTGCTGATGATGCAAAAATTATGAGAAGAATCAAGACGGATGAAGATAGACAGAGACTACAGGATGACCTGGATAAACTGGAGGAATGGTCTAGAAAATGGCTGCTGAAGTTCAACTCTGGAAAGTGTAAGGTGATGAAATTAGGCGAAGGGAGCAGGAGGCTGAACACAAGGTATCATCTGGGAGGGGAAATCCTGCAAGAATCAAATAGAGAGAAGGATCTGGGGGTTGATATCACACCGAACCTGTCCCCAGAGGCCCACATCAAAAGAATATCATCAGCGGCATATGCTAGACTGGCCAACATAAGAACTGCCTTCAGAAACTTGTGTAAGGAATCTTTCAGAACCCTGTATACCACTTATGTAAGACCAATCCTGGAGTATGCAGCTCCAGCCTGGAGTCCATACCTAGTTAAACACAAGACAAAGTTAGAGAAGATTCAGCGGTATGCCACCAGGCTCGTCCCGGAACTGAGAGGATTGAGCTACGAGGAAAGGCTAAAGGAGCTGAACCTCACATCCCTGGAAAACAGAAGAGTAAGGGGAGACATGATAACCACCTACAAAATTCTCAGGGAAATTGACAGGGTGGACAAAGACAAACTCTTCAGCACGGGTGGGACACGAACAAGGGGACACAGGTGGAAACTTAGTACCCAGATGAGCCACAGAGACGTTAGAAAGAATTTTTTCAGTGTCAGAGTAGTTTATAAATGGAATGCACTAGGAAGTGATGTGGTGGAGGCTGACTCCATACACAGTTTCAAATGTAGGTATGATAGAGCCCAGTAGGCTCAGGCATCTGTACACCAGTTGATTGACAGTTGAGAGGCGGGACCAAAGAGCCAAAGCTCAACCCCCGCAAGCACAATTAGGTGAGTACAATTAGGTGAGTACACACACACACACACACACACACACACACACACACACACACACACACACACACACACACACACACACACACACACACACACACACACACACACACACACACACACAGAGAAGGCTGGGCAGACTGCATATTTCTTGACTGCCAAAAGGCCTTTGATACGGTACCGCACATGAGACTGCTATACAAACTTGAGAGGCAGGCAGGAGTAAGCGGAAAGGCCCTAGTATGGGTGAAGAACTACCTAACAGGAAGGAGCCAGAGGGTAATGGTAAGGGGCGAAAAGTCGGACTGGCGAACAGTAACAAGTGGAGTACCTCAAGGATCGGTGCTGGGACCAATCCTCTTTCTAATTTACGTAAATGATATGTTTACAGGAGTGGAATCATACATGTCAATGTTTGCAGATGACGCAAAATTAATGAGAAGAGTTGTGACAGACGAGGATTGTAGGATCCTCCAAGAGGACTTAAACAGGCTGCAGAGATGGTCAGGGAAATGGCTACTGGAGTTTAACACCAGTAAATGTAAAGTTATGGAAATGGGATCAGGTGACAGGAGACCAAAGGGACAGTACACAATGAAGGGGAACAGCCTACCTGTAACGATTCGAGAAAGAGACCTGGGAGTGGATGTGACACCTAATCTAACTCCTGAGGCACATATAAATAGGATAACGACAGCAGCGTACTCTACACTGGCGAAAATTAGAACTTCATTCAGAAACCTAAATGAGGAAGCTTTTAGGGCGCTTTACACTGCCTACGTGAGACCCGTCTTAGAGTATGCCGCGCCATCATGGAGCCCCCACCTGAAGAAACACATAAAGAAACTGGAGAAGGTTCAGAGGTTTGCGACGAGGCTTGTCCCAGAGCTACGAGGGATGGGATATGAAGAGCGGCTGAAGGAACTGAACCTTACGACACTAGAGAAAAGAAGGGAGAGAGGAGATATGATAGGGACATATAAAATACTCAGGGGAATTGACAAAGTGGAAATAGATGAAATGTTCACACGTAATAATAACAGAATGAGGGGACATGGGTGGAAACTGGAAACTCAGATGAGTCACAGAGATGTTAGGAAGTTTTCTTTTAGCGTGAGAGTAGTAGAAAAATGGAATGCACTTGGGGAACAGGTTGTGGAAGCAAATACTATTCATACTTTTAAAACTAAGTATGATAGGGAAATGGGACAGGAGTCATTGCTGTAAACAACCGATAGCTAGAAAGGCGGGATCCAAGAGTCAATGCTCGATCCTGCAAGCACATATAGGTGAGTACATATAGGTGAGTACACACACACACACACACACACACAAACACACACACACACACACACACACACACACACACACACACACACACACACACACACACACACACACACACACACACACACACACACACACACACACACACACACACACACACACACACACACACACACACACACACACACACACACACACACACACACACACACACACACACACACACACACACACACACACACACACACACACACACACACACACACACACACACACACACACACACACACACACACAGAGAAGGCTGGGCAGACTGCATATTTCTTGACTGCCAAAAGGCCTTTGATACGGTACCGCACATGAGACTGCTATACAAACTTGAGAGGCAGGCAGGAGTAAGCGGAAAGGCCCTAGTATGGGTGAAGAACTACCTAACAGGAAGGAGCCAGAGGGTAATGGTAAGGGGCGAAAAGTCGGACTGGCGAACAGTAACAAGTGGAGTACCTCAAGGATCGGTGCTGGGACCAATCCTCTTTCTAATTTACGTAAATGATATGTTTACAGGAGTGGAATCATACATGTCAATGTTTGCAGATGACGCAAAATTAATGAGAAGAGTTGTGACAGACGAGGATTGTAGGATCCTCCAAGAGGACTTAAACAGGCTGCAGAGATGGTCAGGGAAATGGCTACTGGAGTTTAACACCAGTAAATGTAAAGTTATGGAAATGGGATCAGGTGACAGGAGACCAAAGGGACAGTACACAATGAAGGGGAACAGCCTACCTGTAACGATTCGAGAAAGAGACCTGGGAGTGGATGTGACACCTAATCTAACTCCTGAGGCACATATAAATAGGATAACGACAGCAGCGTACTCTACACTGGCGAAAATTAGAACTTCATTCAGAAACCTAAATGAGGAAGCTTTTAGGGCGCTTTACACTGCCTACGTGAGACCCGTCTTAGAGTATGCCGCGCCATCATGGAGCCCCCACCTGAAGAAACACATAAAGAAACTGGAGAAGGTTCAGAGGTTTGCGACGAGGCTTGTCCCAGAGCTACGAGGGATGGGATATGAAGAGCGGCTGAAGGAACTGAACCTTACGACACTAGAGAAAAGAAGGGAGAGAGGAGATATGATAGGGACATATAAAATACTCAGGGGAATTGACAAAGTGGAAATAGATGAAATGTTCACACGTAATAATAACAGAATGAGGGGACATGGGTGGAAACTGGAAACTCAGATGAGTCACAGAGATGTTAGGAAGTTTTCTTTTAGCGTGAGAGTAGTAGAAAAATGGAATGCACTTGGGGAACAGGTTGTGGAAGCAAATACTATTCATACTTTTAAAACTAAGTATGATAGGGAAATGGGACAGGAGTCATTGCTGTAAACAACCGATAGCTAGAAAGGCGGGATCCAAGAGTCAATGCTCGATCCTGCAAGCACATATAGGTGAGTACATATAGGTGAGTACACACACACACACACACACACACACACACACACACACACACACACACACACACACACACACACACACACACACACACACACACACACACACACACACACACACACACACACACACACACACACACACACACACACACACACACACACACACACACACACACACACACACACACACACACACACACACACACACACACACACACACACACACACACACACACACACACACACACACACACACACACACACACACACACACACACACACACACACACACACACACACACACACACACACACACACACACACACACACACACACACACACACACACACACACACACACACACACACACACACACACACACACACACACACACACACACACACACACACACACACACACACACACACACACACACACACACACACACACACACACACACACACACACACACACACACACACACACACACACACACACACACACACACACACACACACACACACACACACACACACACACACACACACACACACACACACACACACACACACACACACACACACACACAGAAGGCTGGGCAGACTGCATATTTCTTGACTGCCAAAAGGCCTTTGATACGGTACCGCACATGAGACTGCTATACAAACTTGAGAGGCAGGCAGGAGTAAGCGGAAAGGCCCTAGTATGGGTGAAGAACTACCTAACAGGAAGGAGCCAGAGGGTAATGGTAAGGGGCGAAAAGTCGGACTGGCGAACAGTAACAAGTGGAGTACCTCAAGGATCGGTGCTGGGACCAATCCTCTTTCTAATTTACGTAAATGATATGTTTACAGGAGTGGAATCATACATGTCAATGTTTGCAGATGACGCAAAATTAATGAGAAGAGTTGTGACAGACGAGGATTGTAGGATCCTCCAAGAGGACTTAAACAGGCTGCAGAGATGGTCAGGGAAATGGCTACTGGAGTTTAACACCAGTAAATGTAAAGTTATGGAAATGGGATCAGGTGACAGGAGACCAAAGGGACAGTACACAATGAAGGGGAACAGCCTACCTGTAACGATTCGAGAAAGAGACCTGGGAGTGGATGTAACACCTAATCTAACTCCTGAGGCACATATAAATAGGATAACGACAGCAGCGTACTCTACACTGGCGAAAATTAGAACTTCATTCAGAAACCTAAATGAGGAAGCTTTTAGGGCGCTTTACACTGCCTACGTGAGACCCGTCTTAGAGTATGCCGCGCCATCATGGAGCCCCCACCTGAAGAAACACATAAAGAAACTGGAGAAGGTTCAGAGGTTTGCGACGAGGCTTGTCCCAGAGCTACGAGGGATGGGATATGAAGAGCGGCTGAAGGAACTGAACCTTACGACACTAGAGAAAAGAAGGGAGAGAGGAGATATGATAGGGACATATAAAATACTCAGGGGAATTGACAAAGTGGAAATAGATGAAATGTTCACACGTAATAATAACAGAATGAGGGGACATGGGTGGAAACTGGAAACTCAGATGAGTCACAGAGATGTTAGGAAGTTTTCTTTTAGCGTGAGAGTAGTAGAAAAATGGAAAGCACTTGGGGAACAGGTTGTGGAAGCAAATACTATTCATACTTTTAAAACTAAGTATGATAGGGAAATGGGACAGGAGTCATTGCTGTAAACAACCGATAGCTAGAAAGGCGGGATCCAAGAGTCAATGCTCGATCCTGCAAGCACATATAGGTGAGTACATATAGGTGAGTACACACACACACACACACACACACACACACACACACACACACACACACACACACACACACACACACACACACACACACACACACACACACACACACACACACACACACACACACACACACACACACACACACACACACACACACACACACACACACACACACACACACACACACACACACACACACACACACACACACACACACACACACACACACACACACACACACACACACACACACACACACACAGAGAAGGCTGGGCAGACTGCATATTTCTTGACTGCCAAAAGGCCTTTGATACGGTACCGCACATGAGACTGCTATACAAACTTGAGAGGCAGGCAGGAGTAAGCGGAAAGGCCCTAGTATGGGTGAAGAACTACCTAACAGGAAGGAGCCAGAGGGTAATGGTAAGGGGCGAAAAGTCGGACTGGCGAACAGTAACAAGTGGAGTACCTCAAGGATCGGTGCTGGGACCAATCCTCTTTCTAATTTACGTAAATGATATGTTTACAGGAGTGGAATCATACATGTCAATGTTTGCAGATGACGCAAAATTAATGAGAAGAGTTGTGACAGACGAGGATTGTAGGATCCTCCAAGAGGACTTAAACAGGCTGCAGAGATGGTCAGGGAAATGGCTACTGGAGTTTAACACCAGTAAATGTAAAGTTATGGAAATGGGATCAGGTGACAGGAGACCAAAGGGACAGTACACAATGAAGGGGAACAGCCTACCTGTAACGATTCGAGAAAGAGACCTGGGAGTGGATGTGACACCTAATCTAACTCCTGAGGCACATATAAATAGGATAACGACAGCAGCGTACTCTACACTGGCGAAAATTAGAACTTCATTCAGAAACCTAAATGAGGAAGCTTTTAGGGCGCTTTACACTGCCTACGTGAGACCCGTCTTAGAGTATGCCGCGCCATCATGGAGCCCCCACCTGAAGAAACACATAAAGAAACTGGAGAAGGTTCAGAGGTTTGCGACGAGGCTTGTCCCAGAGCTACGAGGGATGGGATATGAAGAGCGGCTGAAGGAACTGAACCTTACGACACTAGAGAAAAGAAGGGAGAGAGGAGATATGATAGGGACATATAAAATACTCAGGGGAATTGACAAAGTGGAAATAGATGAAATGTTCACACGTAATAATAACAGAATGAGGGGACATGGGTGGAAACTGGAAACTCAGATGAGTCACAGAGATGTTAGGAAGTTTTCTTTTAGCGTGAGAGTAGTAGAAAAATGGAATGCACTTGGGGAACAGGTTGTGGAAGCAAATACTATTCATACTTTTAAAACTAAGTATGATAGGGAAATGGGACAGGAGTCATTGCTGTAAACAACCGATAGCTAGAAAGGCGGGATCCAAGAGTCAATGCTCGATCCTGCAAGCACATATAGGTGAGTACATATAGGTGAGTACACACACACACACACACACACACACACACACACACACACACACACACACACACACACACACACACACACACACACACACACACACACACACACACACACACACACACACACACACACACACACACACACACACACACACACACACACACACACACACACACACACACACACACACACACACACACACACACACACACACACACACACACACACACACACACACACACACACACACACACACACACACACACACACACACACACACACACACACACACACACACACACACACACAGAGAGAAGGCTGGGCAGACTGCATATTTCTTGACTGCCAAAAGGCCTTTGATACGGTACCGCACATGAGACTGCTATACAAACTTGAGAGGCAGGCAGGAGTAAGCGGAAAGGCCCTAGTATGGGTGAAGAACTACCTAACAGGAAGGAGCCAGAGGGTAATGGTAAGGGGCGAAAAGTCGGACTGGCGAACAGTAACAAGTGGAGTACCTCAAGGATCGGTGCTGGGACCAATCCTCTTTCTAATTTACGTAAATGATATGTTTACAGGAGTGGAATCATACATGTCAATGTTTGCAGATGACGCAAAATTAATGAGAAGAGTTGTGACAGACGAGGATTGTAGGATCCTCCAAGAGGACTTAAACAGGCTGCAGAGATGGTCAGGGAAATGGCTACTGGAGTTTAACACCAGTAAATGTAAAGTTATGGAAATGGGATCAGGTGACAGGAGACCAAAGGGACAGTACACAATGAAGGGGAACAGCCTACCTGTAACGATTCGAGAAAGAGACCTGGGAGTGGATGTGACACCTAATCTAACTCCTGAGGCACATATAAATAGGATAACGACAGCAGCGTACTCTACACTGGCGAAAATTAGAACTTCATTCAGAAACCTAAATGAGGAAGCTTTTAGGGCGCTTTACACTGCCTACGTGAGACCCGTCTTAGAGTATGCCGCGCCATCATGGAGCCCCCACCTGAAGAAACACATAAAGAAACTGGAGAAGGTTCAGAGGTTTGCGACGAGGCTTGTCCCAGAGCTACGAGGGATGGGATATGAAGAGCGGCTGAAGGAACTGAACCTTACGACACTAGAGAAAAGAAGGGAGAGAGGAGATATGATAGGGACATATAAAATACTCAGGGGAATTGACAAAGTGGAAATAGATGAAATGTTCACACGTAATAATAACAGAATGAGGGGACATGGGTGGAAACTGGAAACTCAGATGAGTCACAGAGATGTTAGGAAGTTTTCTTTTAGCGTGAGAGTAGTAGAAAAATGGAATGCACTTGGGGAACAGGTTGTGGAAGCAAATACTATTCATACTTTTAAAACTAGGTATGATAGGGAAATGGGACAGGAGTCATTGCTGTAAACAACCGATAGCTAGAAAGGCGGGATCCAAGAGTCAATGCTCGATCCTGCAAGCACATATAGGTGAGTACATATAGGTGAGTACACACACACACACACACACACACACACACACACACACACACACACACACACACACACACACACACACACACACACACACACACACACACACACACACACACACACACACACACACACACTTACTAACGTACTAGTACGTTACTTAAGCAACAGGAAACTTAACGGGAGTACTTAAGCAACAGGAAACAGCGAGTAACGGTGAGGGGGAAGACATCAGAGTGGCGAGATGTCACCAGCGGAGTCCCACAGGGCTCAGTACTTGGACCCATCCTGTTTCTAATATATGTGAACGATCTTCCAGAGGGTATAGACTCATTCCTCTCGATGTTTGCTGATGATGCAAAAATTATGAGAAGAATCAAGACGGATGAAGATAGACAGAGACTACAGGATGACCTGGATAAACTGGAGGAATGGTCTAGAAAATGGCTGCTGAAGTTCAACTCTGGAAAGTGTAAGGTGATGAAATTAGGCGAAGGGAGCAGGAGGCTGAACACAAGGTATCATCTGGGAGGGGAAATCCTGCAAGAATCAAATAGAGAGAAGGATCTGGGGGTTGATATCACACCGAACCTGTCCCCAGAGGCCCACATCAAAAGAATATCATCAGCGGCATATGCTAGACTGGCCAACATAAGAACTGCCTTCAGAAACTTGTGTAAGGAATCTTTCAGAACCCTGTATACCACTTATGTAAGACCAATCCTGGAGTATGCAGCTCCAGCCTGGAGTCCATACCTAGTTAAACACAAGACAAAGTTAGAGAAGATTCAGCGGTATGCCACCAGGCTCGTCCCGGAACTGAGAGGATTGAGCTACGAGGAAAGGCTAAAGGAGCTGAACCTCACATCCCTGGAAAACAGAAGAGTAAGGGGAGACATGATAACCACCTACAAAATTCTCAGGGAAATTGACAGGGTGGACAAAGACAAACTCTTCAGCACGGGTGGGACACGAACAAGGGGACACAGGTGGAAACTTAGTACCCAGATGAGCCACAGAGACGTTAGAAAGAATTTTTTCAGTGTCAGAGTAGTTTATAAATGGAATGCACTAGGAAGTGATGTGGTGGAGGCTGACTCCATACACAGTTTCAAATGTAGGTATGATAGAGCCCAGTAGGCTCAGGCATCTGTACACCAGTTGATTGACAGTTGAGAGGCGGGACCAAAGAGCCAAAGCTCAACCCCCGCAAGCACAATTAGGTGAGTACAATTAGGTGAGTACACACACACACACACACACACACACACACACACACACACACACACACACACACACACACACACACACACACACACACACACACACACACACACACACACACACACACACACACAGAGAAGGCTGGGCAGACTGCATATTTCTTGACTGCCAAAAGGCCTTTGATACGGTACCGCACATGAGACTGCTATACAAACTTGAGAGGCAGGCAGGAGTAAGCGGAAAGGCCCTAGTATGGGTGAAGAACTACCTAACAGGAAGGAGCCAGAGGGTAATGGTAAGGGGCGAAAAGTCGGACTGGCGAACAGTAACAAGTGGAGTACCTCAAGGATCGGTGCTGGGACCAATCCTCTTTCTAATTTACGTAAATGATATGTTTACAGGAGTGGAATCATACATGTCAATGTTTGCAGATGACGCAAAATTAATGAGAAGAGTTGTGACAGACGAGGATTGTAGGATCCTCCAAGAGGACTTAAACAGGCTGCAGAGATGGTCAGGGAAATGGCTACTGGAGTTTAACACCAGTAAATGTAAAGTTATGGAAATGGGATCAGGTGACAGGAGACCAAAGGGACAGTACACAATGAAGGGGAACAGCCTACCTGTAACGATTCGAGAAAGAGACCTGGGAGTGGATGTGACACCTAATCTAACTCCTGAGGCACATATAAATAGGATAACGACAGCAGCGTACTCTACACTGGCGAAAATTAGAACTTCATTCAGAAACCTAAATGAGGAAGCTTTTAGGGCGCTTTACACTGCCTACGTGAGACCCGTCTTAGAGTATGCCGCGCCATCATGGAGCCCCCACCTGAAGAAACACATAAAGAAACTGGAGAAGGTTCAGAGGTTTGCGACGAGGCTTGTCCCAGAGCTACGAGGGATGGGATATGAAGAGCGGCTGAAGGAACTGAACCTTACGACACTAGAGAAAAGAAGGGAGAGAGGAGATATGATAGGGACATATAAAATACTCAGGGGAATTGACAAAGTGGAAATAGATGAAATGTTCACACGTAATAATAACAGAATGAGGGGACATGGGTGGAAACTGGAAACTCAGATGAGTCACAGAGATGTTAGGAAGTTTTCTTTTAGCGTGAGAGTAGTAGAAAAATGGAATGCACTTGGGGAACAGGTTGTGGAAGCAAATACTATTCATACTTTTAAAACTAAGTATGATAGGGAAATGGGACAGGAGTCATTGCTGTAAACAACCGATAGCTAGAAAGGCGGGATCCAAGAGTCAATGCTCGATCCTGCAAGCACATATAGGTGAGTACATATAGGTGAGTACACACACACACACACACACACACAAACACACACACACACACACACACACACACACACACACACACACACACACACACACACACACACACACACACACACACACACACACACACACACACACACACACACACACACACACACACACACACACACACACACACACACACACACACACACACACACACACACACACACACACACACACACACACACACACACACACACACACACACACACTTACTAACGTACTAGTACGTTACTTAAGCAACAGGAAACTTAACGGGAGTACTTAAGCAACAGGAAACAGCGAGTAACGGTGAGGGGGAAGACATCAGAGTGGCGAGATGTCACCAGCGGAGTCCCACAGGGCTCAGTACTTGGACCCATCCTGTTTCTAATATATGTGAACGATCTTCCAGAGGGTATAGACTCATTCCTCTCGATGTTTGCTGATGATGCAAAAATTATGAGAAGAATCAAGACGGATGAAGATAGACAGAGACTACAGGATGACCTGGATAAACTGGAGGAATGGTCTAGAAAATGGCTGCTGAAGTTCAACTCTGGAAAGTGTAAGGTGATGAAATTAGGCGAAGGGAGCAGGAGGCTGAACACAAGGTATCATCTGGGAGGGGAAATCCTGCAAGAATCAAATAGAGAGAAGGATCTGGGGGTTGATATCACACCGAACCTGTCCCCAGAGGCCCACATCAAAAGAATATCATCAGCGGCATATGCTAGACTGGCCAACATAAGAACTGCCTTCAGAAACTTGTGTAAGGAATCTTTCAGAACCCTGTATACCACTTATGTAAGACCAATCCTGGAGTATGCAGCTCCAGCCTCGAGTCCATACCTAGTTAAACACAAGACAAAGTTAGAGAAGATTCAGCGGTATGCCACCAGGCTCGTCCCGGAACTGAGAGGATTGAGCTACGAGGAAAGGCTAAAGGAGCTGAACCTCACATCCCTGGAAAACAGAAGAGTAAGGGGAGACATGATAACCACCTACAAAATTCTCAGGGAAATTGACAGGGTGGACAAAGACAAACTCTTCAGCACGGGTGGGACACGAACAAGGGGACACAGGTGGAAACTTAGTACCCAGATGAGCCACAGAGACGTTAGAAAGAATTTTTTCAGTGTCAGAGTAGTTTATAAATGGAATGCACTAGGAAGTGATGTGGTGGAGGCTGACTCCATACACAGTTTCAAATGTAGGTATGATAGAGCCCAGTAGGCTCAGGCATCTGTACACCAGTTGATTGACAGTTGAGAGGCGGGACCAAAGAGCCAAAGCTCAACCCCCGCAAGCACAATTAGGTGAGTACAATTAGGTGAGTACACACACACACACACACACACACACACACACACACACACACACACACACACACACACACACACACACACACACACACACACACACACACACACACACACACAGAGAAGGCTGGGCAGACTGCATATTTCTTGACTGCCAAAAGGCCTTTGATACGGTACCGCACATGAGACTGCTATACAAACTTGAGAGGCAGGCAGGAGTAAGCGGAAAGGCCCTAGTATGGGTGAAGAACTACCTAACAGGAAGGAGCCAGAGGGTAATGGTAAGGGGCGAAAAGTCGGACTGGCGAACAGTAACAAGTGGAGTACCTCAAGGATCGGTGCTGGGACCAATCCTCTTTCTAATTTACGTAAATGATATGTTTACAGGAGTGGAATCATACATGTCAATGTTTGCAGATGACGCAAAATTAATGAGAAGAGTTGTGACAGACGAGGATTGTAGGATCCTCCAAGAGGACTTAAACAGGCTGCAGAGATGGTCAGGGAAATGGCTACTGGAGTTTAACACCAGTAAATGTAAAGTTATGGAAATGGGATCAGGTGACAGGAGACCAAAGGGACAGTACACAATGAAGGGGAACAGCCTACCTGTAACGATTCGAGAAAGAGACCTGGGAGTGGATGTGACACCTAATCTAACTCCTGAGGCACATATAAATAGGATAACGACAGCAGCGTACTCTACACTGGCGAAAATTAGAACTTCATTCAGAAACCTAAATGAGGAAGCTTTTAGGGCGCTTTACACTGCCTACGTGAGACCCGTCTTAGAGTATGCCGCGCCATCATGGAGCCCCCACCTGAAGAAACACATAAAGAAACTGGAGAAGGTTCAGAGGTTTGCGACGAGG
>NW_027189301.1:200765-319240 GCF_040958095.1 Procambarus clarkii | reverse complement strand
ATCACGCTCAGGAGTCAAATTTCCGACATTTCAGACATTTTGAAAACTGCAGGGGGTTTGGGCAAAATATGACCCATCGCCGTTTTCAGTAATTGGCATATTTTCGGTATAAAAATTCGTAATTTGAAACTGAAAATAGGTGCAGAGAGTCAGAATTCGGCTACAAAATCACGCTCAGGAGTCAAATTTCCGACATTTCAGACATTTTGAAAACTGCAGGGGGTTTGGGCAAAATATGACCCATCGCCGTTTTCAGTAATTGGCATATTTTCGGTATAAAAAGTCGTAATTTGAAACTGAAAATCGGTGCAGAGAGTCAGAACACGGCGCAAAAATCACGCTCAGGAGTCAAATTTCCGACATTTCAGACATTTTTGAAAACTGCAGGGGGGTTTGGGCCAAAATATGACCCATCGCCGTTTTCAGTAATTGGCATATTTTCGGTATAAAAAGTCGTAATTTTGAAACTGAAAATAGGTGCAAAGAGCCAGAATTCGGCTCAAAAATCACGCTCAGGAATCAGATTTCCGACATTTCAAACATTTTTGATAACTGCAGGGGGGTTTGGGCAAAATATGACCCATCGCCGTTTCTGTAATTGGCATATTTTTCGGTATAAAAATCGTAATTTGAAACTGAAAATAGGTGCAGAGAGTCAGAATTCGGCGCAAAAATCACGCTCAGGAGTCAAATTTCGACATTTCAGACATTTTAAAACTGCAGGGAGGTTTGGGCAAAATATGACCCATCGCCGTTTTTCAGTAATTGGCATATTTTTCGGTATGAAAAGTCGTAATTTGAACTGAAAATAGGTGCAGAGAGTCAGAATTCGGCTCAAAAATCACGCTCAGGAGTCAAATTTCAGACATTTTGAAAACTGCAGGGGGGTTTGGCCAAAATATGAACCATCGCCGTTTTCAGTAATTGGCATATTTTCAGTATGAAAAGTCGTAATTTGAACTGAAAATAGGTGCAGAGAGTCAGAATTCGGCTCAAAAATCACGCTCAGGAGTCAAATTTCCGACATTTCAAACATTTTTGAAATTGCAGGGGGGGTTTGTGGCAAAATATGACCCATCGCCGTTTTCAGTAATTGGCATATTTTCGGTATGAAACGTCGTAATTTGAAACTGAAAATAAGTGCAGAGAGTCAGAATTCGGCTCAAAAATCACGCTCAGGAGTCAAATTTCCGACATTTCAGACATTTTGAAACTGCTGTGGGGTTTGTGCAAATATTACCCATCGCCGTTTTCAGTAATTTCATATTTTCGGTATAAAAAGTCGTAATTTGAAACTGAAAATCGGTGCAGAGTCAGAACTCGACGCAAAAATCACGCTCAGGAGTCAAATTTCCGACATTTCAGACATTTTGAAAACTGCAGGGGGGTTTGTCAAATATGACCCATCGCCGTTTGCAGTAATTGGCATATTTTTCGGTATGAAACGTCGGAATTTGAAACTGAAAATAGGTGCAGAGAGTCAGAATTCGGCTAAAAAATCACGCTCAGGAGTCAAATTTCCGACATTTCAGACATTTTGAAAATTGCAGGGTGGTTTGGGCAAAATATGACCCATCGCCGTTTTTCAGTATATGGCATATTTTCGGTATAAAAAGTCGTAATTTGAAACTGAAAATCGGTGCAGAGAGTCAGCACTCGGCGCAATAATCACGCTCAGGAGTCAAATTTCCGTATTTTCAGACATTTTGAAAACTGCAAGGGGGTTTGGGCAAAATATGACCCATCGCCGTTTTTAAGTAATTGGCATATTTTCGGTATAAAAAGTAGTAATTTAAACTGAAAATAGGTGCAAGAGTCAGAATTCGGCTCAAAAATCACGCTCAGGAATCAAATTTCCGACATTTCAGACATTTTGATAACTGCAGGGTGGTTTGGGCAAAATATGACCCATCGCCGTTTTCAGTAATTGGCATATTTTTTGTATGAAACGTCGTAATTTGAAACTGAAAATAGGTGCAGAGTGTCAGAATTGGGCTAAAAAATCACGCTCAGGAGTCAAATTTCCGACATTTCAGACATTTTGAAAAACTGCAGGGGGGTTTGGGCAAAATATGACCCATCGCCGTTTTCAGTAATTGGCATATTTTCGGTATAAAATTCGTAATTTGAAACTGAAATAGGTGCAGAGAGTCAGAATTCGGCTACAAAATCACGCTCAGGAGTCAAATTTCCGACATTTCAGACATTTTGAAAACTGCAGGGAGGTTTGGGCAAAATATGACCCATCGCCGTTTTCAGTAATTGGCATATTTTCGGTATAAAAAGTCGTAATTTGAAACTGAAAATAGGTGCAGAGAGTCAGAACGGCGCAAAAATCACGCTCAGGAGTCAAATTTCCGACATTTCAGACATTTTGAAAACTGCAGGGGGGTTTGGGCAAAATATGACCCATCGCCGTTTTCAGTAATTGGCATATTTTCGGTATAAAAAGTCGTAATTTGAAACTGAAAATAGGTGCAAGAGTCAGAATTCGGCTCAAAAATCACGCTCAGGATCAAATTTCCGACATTTCAGACATTTTGAACTGCAGGGGGGTTTGGGCAAAATATGACCCATCGCCGTTTTCAGTAATTGGCATATTTTCGGTATAAAAAGTCGTAATTTGAAACTGAAAATAGGTGCAGAGAGTCAGAATTCGGCGCAAAAATCACGCTCAGGAGTCAAATTTCCGACATTTCAGACATTTTAAAAACTGCAGGGGGTTTGGGCAAAATATGACCCATCGCCGTTTTCAGTAATTGGCATATTTTCGGTATGAAAAGTCGTAATTTGAAACTGAAAATAGGTGCAGAGAGTCAGAATTCGGCTCAAAAATCACGCTCAGGAGTCAAATTTCAGACATTTTGAAAACTGCAGGGGGGTTTGGCCAAAATATGACCATCGCCGTTTTCAGTAATTGGCATATTTTCGGTATGAAAAGTCGTAATTTGAACTGAAAATAGGTGCAGAGAGTCAGAATTCGGCTCAAAAATCACGCTCAGGAGTCAAATTTCCGACATTTCAACATTTTGAAAACTGCAGGGGGGTTTGGCAAAATATGACCCATCGCCGTTTTCAGTAATTGGCATATTTTCGGTATGAAACGTCGTAATTTGAAACTGAAAATAGGTGCAGAGAGTCAGAATTCGGCTCAAAAATCACGCTCAGGAGTCAAATTTCCGACATTTCAGACATTTTGAAAACTGCAGGGGGGTTTGGGCAAAATATGACCCCCGTTGTTTTCAGTAATTGGCATATTTCGGTATAAAAATTCGTAATTTCAAACTGAAAATAGGTGCAGAGAGTCAGAATTCGGCTCAAAAATCACGCTCAGGAGTCAATTTCCGACATTTCAGACATTTTGAAAACTGCTGGGGGTTTGGGCAAAATATGACCCATCGCCGTTTTCAGTAATTGGCATATTTTCGGTATGAAACGTCGTAATTTGAAACTGAAAATAGGTGCAGAGTGTCAGAATTCGGCTCAAAAATCACGCTCAGGAGTCAAATTTTACATTTCAGACTTTTGAAAACTGCAGGGGGGTTTGGGAAAATATGACCCATCGTTTCAGTAATTGGCATATTTTCGGTATAAAAAGTCGTAATTTGAAACTGAAAATAGGTGCAGAGAGTCAGATTCGGATAAAAAATCACGCTCAGGAGTCAAATTTCCGACATTTCAGACATTTTGAAAACTGCAGGGGGTTTGGGCAAAATATGACCCATCGCCGTTTTCAGTAATTGGCATATTTTCGTATAAAAAGTCGTAATTTGAAACTGAAAATAGGTGCAGAGAGTCAGAATTCGACGCAAAAATCACGCTCAGGAGTCAAATTTCCGACATTTCAGACATTTTGAAAACTGCAGGGGGTTTGTCAAAATATGACCCATCGCCATTTGCAGTAATTGGCATATTTTCGGTATGAAACGTCGTAATTTGAAACTGAAAATAGGTGCAGAGAGTCAGAATTCGGCTAAAAAATCACGCTCAGGAGTCAAATTTCCGACATTTCAGACATTTTGAAAACTGCAGGGGGGTTTGGGCAAAATATGACCCATCGCCGTTTTCAGTATATGGCATATTTTCGGTATAAAAAGTCGTAATTTGAAACTGAAAATAGGTGCAGAGAGTCAGAATTCGGATAAAAAATCACGCTCAGGAGTCAAATTTCCGACATTTCAGACATTTTGAAAACTGCAGGGGGTTTGGGCAAAATATGACCCATCGCCGTTTTCAGTATTGGCATATTTTCGGTATAAAAAGTCGTAATTTGAAACTGAAAATAGGTGCAGAGAGTCAGAATTCGGCTCAAAAATCACGCTCAGGAGTCAAATTTCCGACATTTCAGACATTTTGAAAACTGCAGGGGGTTTGGCAAAATATGACCCATCGCCGTTTTCAGTAATTGGCATATTTTCGGTATAAAAAGTCGTAATTTGAAACTGAAAATAGGTGCAGAGAGTCAGAATTCGGCTCAAAAATCACGCTCAGGAGTCAAATTTCCGACATTTCAGACATTGAAAACTGCAGGGGGTTTGGGCAAAATATGACCCATCGCCGTTTTCAGTAATTGGCATATTTTTGGTATAAAAAGTCGTAATTGAAACTGAAAATAGGTGCAGAGAGTCAGAATTCGGCTCAAAATCACGCTCAGGAGTCAAATTTCCGACATTTCAGACATTTTGAAAACTGCAGGGGGGTTTGGCAAAATATGACCCATCGCCGTTTTCAGTAATTGGCATTTTTGGTATGAAACGTCGTAATTTGAAACTGAAAATAGGTGCAGAGTGTCAGAATTCGGCTCAAAAATCACGCTCAGGAGTCAAATTTCCGACATTTCAGACATTTTGAAAACTGCAGGGGGGTTTGGGCAAAATATGACCCATCGCCGTTTTCAGTAATTGGCATATTTTCGGTATAAAAAGTCGTAATTTGAAACTGAAAATAGGTGCAGAGAGTCAGAATTCGGCTCAAAAATCACGCTCAGGAGTCAAATTTCCGACATTTCAGACATTTTGAAAACTGCAGGGGGTTTGGGCAAAATATGACCCATCGCCGTTTTCAGTAATTGGCATATTTTCGGTATAAAAAGTCGTAATTTGAAACTGAAAATAGGTGCAGAGAGTCAGAATTCGGCGCAAAAATCACGCTCAGGAGTCAAATTTCAGACATTTTGAAAACTGCTGGGGGTTTGGCAAAATATGACCCATCGCCGTTTCAGTAATTGGCATATTTTCGTATGAAACGTCGTAATTTGAAACTGAAAATAGGTGCAGAGAGTCAGAATTCGGCTCAAAAATCACGCTCAGGAGTCAAATTTCAGACATTTTGAAAACTGCAGGGGGTTTGGCAAAATATGACCCATCGCCGTTTTCAGTAATTGGCATATTTTGGTATAAAAAGTCGTAATTTGAAACTGAAAATAGGTGCAGAAGTCAGAATTCGGCTCAAAAATCACGCTCAGGAGTCAAATTTCGACATTTCAGACATTTTGAAAACTGCAGGGGGTTTGGGCAAAATATGACCCATCGCCGTTTTCAGTAATTGGCATATTTTCGGTATAAAAAGTCGTAATTTAACTGAAAATAGGTGCAGAGAGTCAGAATTCGGCTCAAAAATCACGCTCAGGAGTCAAATTTCCGACATTTCAGACATTTTGAAAACTGCTGGGGGTTTGGGCAAAATATGACCCATCGCCGTTTTCAGTAATTGGAATATTTTCGGTATGAAACGACGTAATTTGAAACTGAAAATAGGTGCAGAGAGTCAGAATTTGGCTCAAAAATCACGCTCAGGAGTCAAATTTCCGACATTTCAGACATTTAAAAACTGCTGCTGGGGTTTGGGCAAAATATGACCCATCGCCGTTTTCAGTAATTGGAATATTTTCGGTATGAAACGACGTAATTTGAAACTGAAAATAGGTGCAGAGAGTCAGAATTTGGCTCAAAAATCACGCTCAGGAGTCAAATTTCCGACATTTCAGACATTTTAAAAACTGCTGGGGGGTTCGGCAAAATTGACCCATCGCCGTTTTCAGTAATTGGCATATTTTCGGTATGAAAAGTCGTAATTTGAAACTGAAAATAGGTGCAGAGAGTCAGAATTGGCTCAAAAATCACACTCAGGAGTCAAATTTCCGATATTTCAGACATTTTGAAAACTGCAGGGGGGTTTGGGCAAAATATGACCCATCGCCGTTTTCAGTAATTGGCATATTTTCGGTAAAAAGTCGTAATTTGAAACTGAAAATAGGTGCAGAGAGTCAGAATTCGGCTCAAAAATCACGCTCAGGAGTCAAATTTCCGACATTTCAGACATTTTGAAACTGCAGGGGGGTTTGGGCAAAATATGACCCATCGCCGTTTTCAGTAATTGGCATATTTTCGGTATAAAAATTCGTAATTTGAAACTGAAAATAGGTGCAGAGAGTCAGAATTCGGCGCAAAAATCATGCTCAGGAGTCAAATTTCCGACATTTCAGACATTTTAAAACTGCAGGGAGGTTTGGGCAAAATATGACCCATCGCCGTTTTCTGTAATTGGCATATTTTCGGTATGAAAAGTCGTAATTTGAAACTGAAAATAGGTGCAGAGAGTCAGAATTCGGCTCAAAAATCACGCTAGGAGTCAAATTTCAGACATTTTGAAAACTGCAGGGGGTTTGGCAAAATATGACCCATCGCCGTTTTCAGTAATTGGCATATTTTCGCAATGAAACGTCGTAATTTGAAACTGAAAATAGGTGCAGAGAGTCAGAATTCGACTCAAAAATCACGCTCAGGAGTCAAATTTCAGACATTTTGAAAACTGCAGGGTGGTTTTGGCCAAAGTATGACCCATTGCCGTTTCAGTAATTGGCATATTTTCGGGATAAAAATTCGTAATTTGAAACTGAAAATAGGTGCAGAAAGTCAGAATTCGGAAAGAAAATCACGCTCAGGAGTCAAATTTCCGACATTGCAAACATTTTGAAAACTGCAGGGGGGTGTTGGGCAAAATATGATCCTTCGCCGTTTACAGTAATTGGCATATTTTCGGTATGAAACGTCGTAATTTGAAACTGAAAATAGGTGCAGAGAGTCAGAATTCGGCTCTAAAATTACGCTCAGGAGTCAAATTTCTTACATTTCAGACATTTTGAAAACTGCAGCGGGGTTTGGGCAAAATATGACCCATCGCCGTTTTCAGTAATTAGCATATTTTCGGTATAAAAAGTCGTAATTTGAAATGAAAATAGGTGCAGAGAGTCAGAATTAGGCTCAAAAATCACGCTCAGGAGTCAAATTTCCGACATTTCACACATTTTAAAAACTGCAGGGGGGTTCGGGCAAAATATGACCCATCGCTGTTTTCAGTAATTGGCATATTTTCGGTATGAAAAGTCGTCATTTGAAACTGAAAATAGGTGCAGAGAGTCAGAATTCGGCTCAAAAATCACGCTCAGTAGTCAAATTTCCGACATTTCAGACATTTTGAAAACTGCAGGGGGGTTTGGACAAAATATGACCCACCGCCGTTTTCAGTAATTGGCATATTTTCGGTATAAAAAGTCGTAATTTGAAACTGAAAATAGGTGCAGAGAGTCAGAATTCGGCTCAAAAATCACGCTCAGGTGTCAAATTTCCGACATTTCAGACATTTTGAAAACTGCAGGGAGGTTTGGGCAAAATATGACCCATCGCCGTTTTCAGTAATTGGCATATTTTTGGTATAAAAGTCGTAAATTGAAACTGAAAATAGGTGCAGAGAGTCAGAATTCGGCTCAAAAGTCACGCTCAGGAGTCAAATTTCCGACATTTCAGACATTTTGAAAACTGCAGGGGGGGTTTGCCCAAAATATGACCATCGCCGTTTTCAGTAATTGGCATATTTTTGGTATGAAACGTCGTAATTTGAAACTGAAAATAGGTGCAGAGTGTCAGAATTCGGCTCAAAAATCACGCTCAGGAGTCAAATTTCCGACATTTCAGACATTTTGAAAACTGCAGGGGGGTTTGGGCAAAATATGACCCATCGCCGTTTTCAGTAATTGGCATATTTTCGGTATAAAAAGTCGTAATTTGAAACTGAAAATAGGTGCAGAGAGTCAGAATTCGGCTCAAAAATCACGCTCAGGAGTCAAATTTCCGACATTTCAGACCTTTTGAAACTGCAGGGAGGTTTGGGCAAATATGACCCATCGCCCGTTTTCAGTAATTGGCATATTTTCGGTATAAAAAGTCGTAATTTGAAACTGAAAATCGGTGCAGAGAGTCAGAACTCGGCGCAAAAATCACGCTCAGGAGTCAAATTTCAGACATTTTGAAAACTGCAGGGGGGTTTGGCAAAATATGACCCATCGCCGTTTACAGTAATTGGCATATTTTCGCTATGAAACGTCGTAATTTGAAACTGAAAATAGGTGCAGAGAGTCAGAATTCGGCTCAAAAATCACGCTCAGGAGTCAAATTTCAGACATTTGAAAACTGCAGGGGGGTTTGGCCAAAATATGACCCATCGCCGTTTTCAGTAATTGGCATATTTTGGGTATACAAAGTCGTAATTTGAAACTGAAAATAGGTGCAGAAAGTCAGAATTCGGCTCAAAAATCACGCTCAGGAGTCAAATTTCCGACATTTCAGACATTTTGAAAACTGCTGTGGGGTTTGGGCAAAATATGACCCATCGCCGTTTTTCAGTAATTGGCATATTTTCGGTATGAAACGTCGTAATTTGAAAACTGAAAATAGGTGCAGAGTGTCAGAATTCGGCTCAAAAATCACGCTCAGGAGTCAAATTTCCGACATTTCAGACATTTTGAAAACTGCAGGGGGGTTTGGGCAAAATATGACCCATCGCCGTTTTCAGTAATTGGCATATTTTCTGTATAAAAATTCGTAATTTGAAACTGAAAATAGGTGCAGAGAGTCAGAATTCGGATAAAAAATCACGCTCATGAGTCAAATTTCCGACATTTCAGACATTTTGAAAACTGCAGGGAGGTTTGGTCAAAATATGACCCATCGCCGTTTTCAGTAATTGGCATATTTTCGGTATAAAAAGTCGTAATTTGAAACTGAAAATCGGTGCAGAGAGTCAGAACTCGACGCAAAAAATCACGCTCAGGAGTCAAATTTCCGACATTCAGACATTTTGAAAACTGCAGGGGGGGTTTGTCAAAATATGACCCATCGCCGTTTGCAGTAATTGGAACATTTTCGGTATGAAACGACGTAATTTGAAACTGAAAATAGGTGCAGAGAGTCAGAATTTGGCTCAAAAATCACGCTCAGGAGTCAAATTTCTGACATTTCAGACATTTTAAAAACTGCTGGGGGGTTCGTGCAAAATTTGACCCATCGCCGTTTTCAGTAATTGGCATATTTTCGGTATGAAAATTCGTAATTTGAAACTGAAAATTGGTGCAGAGAGCCAGAATTTGGCTCAAAAATCACACTCAGGATTCAAATTTCCGATATTTCAGACATTTTGAAAACTGCAGGGGGGTTTGGGCAAAATATGACCCATCGCCGTTTTCAGTAATTGGCATATTTTCGGTATAAAAAGTCGTAATTTGAAACTGAAAATAGGTGCAGAGAGTCAGAATTCGGCTCAAAAAACACGGTCAGGAGTCAAATTTCCGACATTTCAGACATTTTGATAACTGCAGAAGGGTTTGGGCAAAATATGACCCATCGCCGTTTTCAGTAATTGGCATATTTTCGGTATAAAAATTCGTACTTTGTAACTGAAAATAGGTGCAGAGAGTCAGAATTCGGCGCAAAAATCACGCTCAGGAGTCAAATTTCCGACATTTCAGACATTTTGAAAACTGCAGGGGGGTTTGGGCAAAATATGATCCTTCGCCGTTTACAGTAATTGGCATGTTTTCGGTATGAAACGTCGTAATTTGAAACTGAAAATAGGTGCAGAGAGTCAGAATTCGGCTCTAAAATCACGCTCAGGAGTCAAATTTCCGACATTTCAGACATTTTAAAAACTGCAGGGAGGTTTGGGCCAAATATGACCCATCGCCGTTTTCTGTAATTGGCATATTTTCCGTATGAAAAGTCGTAATTTGAAACTGAAAATAGGTGCAG
The DNA here is from genome assembly GCF_040958095.1 of Procambarus clarkii. NCBI lineage: Eukaryota > Metazoa > Arthropoda > Malacostraca > Decapoda > Cambaridae > Procambarus > Procambarus clarkii. The sequence continues at coordinate 309,158 of NW_027189301.1, read as the reverse complement.
AGAGTCAGAATTCGGCTCAAGAATTACGCTCAGGAGTCAAATTTCAGACATTTTGAAAACTGCAGGGGGGTTTGGCAAAAATATGACCCATCGCCGTTTTCAGTAATTGGCATATTTTCGCTATGAAACGTCGTAATTTGAAACTGAAAATAGGTGCAGAGAGTCAGAATTCGGCTCAAAAATCACGCTCAGGAGTCAAATTTCAGACATTTTGAAAACTGCAGGGGGTTTGGCCAAAGTATGACCCATTGCCGTTTTCGGTAATTGGCATATTTTCGGGATAAAAATTCGTAATTTGAAACTGAAAATAGGTGCAGAGAGTCAGAATTCGGAAAAAAATCACGCTCAGGAGTCAAATTTCCGACATTGCAAACATTTTGAAAACTGCAGGGGGGTTTGGGCAAAATATGATCCTTCGCCGTTTACAGTAATTGGCATATTTTCGGTATGAAACGTCGTAATTTGAAACTGAAAATAGGTGCAGAGAGTCAGAATTCGGCTCTAAAATCACGCTCAGGAATCAAATTTCCGACATTTCAGACATTTTGAAAACTGCAGCGGGGTTTGGGCAAAATATGACCCATCGCCGTTTTCAGTAATTAGTATATTTTCGGTATAAAAAGTCGTAATTTGAAATTGAAAATAGGTGCAGAGAGTCAGAATTCGGCTCAAAAATCACGCTCAGGAGTCAAATTTCCGACATTTCACACATTTTAAAAACTGCAGGGGGGTTCGGGCAAAATATGACCAATCGCTGTTTTCAGTAACTGGCATATTTTCGGTATGAAAAGTCGTCATTTGAAACTGAAAATACGTGCAGAGAGTCAGAATTCGGCTCAAAATCACGTTCAGGAGTCAAATGTCCGACATTTCAGACATTTTGAAAACTGCAGGGGGGGTTTGGGCAAAATATGACCCATCGCCGTTTTCAGTAATTGGCATATTTTCGGTATGAAACGTCGTAATTTGAAACTGAAAATAGGTGCAGAGAGTCAGAATTCGGCTCAAAAATCACGCTCAGGAGTCAAATTTCCGACATTTCAGACATTTTGAAAACTGCAGGGGGGTTTGGACAAAATATGACCCACCGCCGTTTTCAGTAATTGGCATATTTTCGGTATAAAAAGTCGTAATTTGAAACTGAAAATAGGTGCAGAGAGTCAGAATTCGGCTCAAAAATCACGCTCAGGAGTCAAATTTCCGACATTTCAGACATTTTGAAAACTGCAGGGAGGTTTGGGCAAAATATGACCCATCGCCGTTTTCAGTAATTGGCATATTTTCGGTATAAAAAGTCGTAATTTGAAACTATAAATCGGTGCAGAGAGTCAGAACTCGACGCAAAAATCACGCTCAGGAGTCAAATTTCCGACATTTCAGACATTTTGAAAACTGCAGGGGGGTTTGGGCAAAATATGACCCACCGCCGTTTTCAGTAATTACCATATTTTCGGTATAAAAAGTCGTAATTCGAAACTGAAAATAGGTGCAGAGAGTCAGAATTCGGCTCAAAAATCACGCTCAGGATTCAAATTTCCGACATTTCAGACATTTTGAAAACTGCAGGAAGGTTTGGTCAAAATATGACCCATCGCCGTTTTCAGTAATTGGCATATTTTCGGTATAAAAAGTAGTAATTTAAAACTGAAAATCGGTGCAGAGAGTCAGTACTCGACGCAAAAATCACGCTCAGGAGTCAAATTTCCGACATTTCAGACATTTTTGAAAACTGCAGGGGGGTTTGGGCAAAATATGACCCATCGCTGTTTTCAGTAATTGGCATATTTTCGGTATAAAAAGTCGTAATTTGAAACTGAAAATAGGTGCAGAGAGTCAGAATTCGGCTCAAAAATCACGCGCAGGAGTCAAATATACGACATTTCAGACATTTTGAAAACTGCAGGGGGGTTTGGGCAAAATATGATGCTTCGCCGTTTTCAGTAATTGGCATATTTTCGGTATAAAAAGTCGTAATTTGAAACTGAAAATAGGTGCAGAGAGTTAGAATTCGGCTCAAAAATCACGCTCAGGAGTCAAATTTCCGACATTTCAGACATTTTAAAAACTGCAGGGGGGTTTGAGCAAAATATGACCCATCGCCGTTTTCAGTAATTGGCATATTTTCGGTATGAAACGTCGTAATTTGAAACTGAAAATAAGTGCAGAGAGTCCGAATTCGGCTCGAAAATCACGCTCAGGAGTCAAATTTCAGACATTTTGAAAACTGCAGGGGGGTTTGGCCAAAATATGACCCATCTCCGTTTTCAGTAATTGGCATATTTTCGGTATAAAAAGTCGTAATTTGAAACTGAAAATAGGTGCAGAGATTCGGAATTCGGCTCCAAAATCACGCTCAGGAGTCAAATTTCCGACATTTCAGACATTATGAAAACTGCAGGGGGGTTTGGGGAAAATATGACCCAGCGCTGTTTTCAGTAATTGGCATATTTTCGGTATAAAAATTCGTAATTTGAAACTGAAAATAGGTGCAGAGAGTCAGAATTCGGCTCAAAAATCAATCTCATTAGTCAAATTTCCGACATTTCAGACATTTTGAAAACTGCTGGGGGGTTTGGGCAAAATATGACCCATCGCCGTTTTCAGTAATTGGCATATTTTCGGTATGAAACGTCGTAATTTGAAACTGAAAATAGGTGCAGAGAGTCAGAATTCGGCTCAAAAATCACGCTCAAGAGTCAAACTTCATACATTTTGAAAACTGCAGGGGGGTTTGGCCAAAATATGACCCACCGCCGTTTTCAGTAATTGGCATATTTTAGGTATAAAAAGTCGTAATTTGAAATCGAAAATAGGTGCAGAGAGTCAGAATTCGAAAAAAAATCACGCTCAGGAGTCAAATTTCCGACATTGCAAACATTTTGAAAACTGCAGAGGGGTTTGGGCAAAATATGACCCATCGCCGTTTACAGTAATTCGCATATTTTCTTTATGAAACGTCGTAATTTGAAACTGAAAATAGGTGCAGAGAGTCAGAATTCGGCTTAAAAATCACGCTCAGGAGTCAAATTTCCGACATTTCATACATTTTGAAAACTGCAGGGAGATTTGGGCAAAATATGACCCATTGCCGTTTTCAGTAATTGGTATATTTTCGGTATGAAACGTCGTAATTTGAAACTGAAAATAGGTGCAGAGTGTCAGAATTCGGCTTAAAAATCACACTCAGGAGTCAAATTTCCGACATTTCAGACATTTTGAAAACTGCAGGGGGTTTGGGCAAAATATGACCCATCGCCGTTTTCAGTAATTGGCATATTGTCGGTATAAAAAGTCGTAATTTGAAACTGAAAATAGGTGCAGAGAGTCAGAATTCGGCTCAAAAATCACGCTCAGGAGTCAAATTTCCGACATTTCAGACATTTTGAAAACTGCAGGGAGGTTTGGGCAAAATATGACCCATCGCAGTTTTCAGTAATTGGCATATTTTCAGTATAAAAAGTCGTAATTTGAAACTGAAAATCGGTGCAGAGAGTCAGAACTCGACGCAAAAATCACGCTCAGGAGTCAAATTTCCAACATTTCAGTCATTTTGAAAACTGCAGGGGGGTTTGGGCAAAATATGACCCATCGCCGTTTGCAGTAATTGGCATATTTTCGGTATGAAACGTCGTAATTTGAAACTGAAAATAGGTGCAGAGAGTCAGAATTCGGCTCAAAAATCACGCTCAGGAGTCAAATTTCCGACATTTTAGACATTTTAAAAACTGCTGGGGGGTTCGTGCAAAATTTGACCCATCGCCGTTTTCAGAAATTTGGCATATTTTCGGTATGAAAATTCGTAATTTGAAACTGAAAATTGGTGCAGAGAGTTAAAATTCGGCTCAAAAATCACGCTCAGGAGTCAAATTTCCGACATTTCAGACATTTTAAAAACTGCTGGGGGGTTCGTGCAAAATATGACCCATCGCCGTTTGCAGTAATTGGCATATTTTCGGTATGAAACGTCGTAATTTGAAACTGAAAATAGGTGCAGAGAGTCGGAATTCGGATAAAAAATCACGCTCAGGAGTCAAATTTCAGTCATTTTGAAAACTGCAGGGGAGTTTGGGCAAAATATGACCCATCGCCGTTTACAGTAATTGGCATATTTTCGGTATGAAACGTCGTAATTTGAAACTGAAAATAGGTGCAGAGAGTCAGAATTCGGCTCAAAAATCACGCTCAGGAGTCAAATTTCCGACATTTCAGACATTTTGAAAACTGCAGGGGGGTTTGGGGAAAATATGACCCATCGCTGTTTTCAGTAATTGGCAAATTTTCGGTATAAAAATTCGTAATTTGAAACTGAAAATAGGTGCAGAGAGTCAGAATTCGGCTCAAAAATCACGCTCATTAGTCAAATTTCCGACATTTCAGACATTTTGAAAACTGCAGGGGGGTTTGGGCAAAATATGACCCATCGCCGTTTTCAGTAATTGGCATATTTTCGGTATGAAACGTCGTAATTTGAAACTGAAAATAGGTGCTGAGAGTCAGAATTCGGCTCAAAAATCACGCTCAAGAGTCAAACTTCAGACATTTTGAAAACTGCATAGGGGTTTGGCCAAAATATGACCCACCGTAGTTTTCAGTAATTGGCATATTTTCGGTATAAAAAGTCGTAATTTGAAATCGAAAATAGGTGCACAGAGTCAGAATTCGAAAAAAATCACGCTCAGGAGTCAAATTTCCGACATTGCAAACATTTTGAAAACTGCAGAGTGGTTTAAGCAAAATATGACCCATCGCCGTTTACAGTAATTCGCATATTTTCTTTATGAAACGTCGTAATTTGAAACTGAAAATAGGTGCAGAGAGTCAGAATTCGGCTCAAAAATCACGCTCAGGATTCAAATTTCCGACATTTCAGACATTTTGAAAACTGCAGGGGGGGTTTGGGCAAAATATGACCCATCGCCGTTTTCAGTAATTGGTATATTTTCGGTATGAAACGTCGTAATATGAAACTGAAAATAGGTGCAGAGTGTCAGAATTCGGCTCAAAAATCACGCTCAGGAGTCAAATTTCCGACATTTCAGACATTTTGAAAACTGCAGGGGGGTTTGGGCAAAATATGACCCATCGCCGTTTTCAGTAATTGGCATATTGTCGGTATAAAAAGTCGTAATTTGAAACTGAAAACAGGTGCACAGAGTCTGAATTCGGCTCAAAAATCACGCTCAGGAGTCAAATTTCCGACATTTCAGACATTTTGAAAACTGCAGGGGGGTTTGGGCAAAATATGACCCATCGCCGTTTGCAGTAATTAGCATATTTTCGGTATGAAACGTCGTAATTTGAAACTGAAAATAGGTGCAGAGAGTCAGAATTCGGCTCAAAAATCACGCTCAGGAGTAAAATTTCCGACATTTCAGACATTTTGAAAACTGCAGGGGGGGTTTGGGCAAAATATGACCCATCGCCGTTTTCAGTAATTGGTATATTTTCGGTATGAAACGTCGTAATATGAAACTGAAAATAGGTGCAGAGAGTCAGAATTCGGAAAAAAAATCACGCTCAGGAGTCAAATTTCCGACATTTCAGACATTTTGAAAACTGCAGGGGGGTTTGGGCAAAATATGACCCATCGCCGTTTTCAGTAATTGGCATATTGTCGGTATAAAAAGTCGTAATTTGAAACTGAAAACAGGTACACAGAGTCTGAATTCGGCTCAAAAATCACGCTAAGGATTCAAATTTCCGACATTTCAGACATTTTGAAAACTGCAGGGGGGTTTGGGCAAAATATGACCCATCGCCGTTTGCAGTAATTAGCATATTTTCGGTATGAAACGTCGTAATTTGAAACTGAAAATAGGTGCAGAGAGTCAGAATTCGGCTCAAAAATCACGCTCAGGAGTCAAATTTCCGACATTTTAGACATTTTAAAAACTGCTGGGGGGTTCGTGCAAAATTTGACCCATCGCCGTTTTCAGAAATTTGGCATATTTTCGGTATGAAAAGTCGTAATTTGAAACTGAAAATTGGTGCAGAGAGTCAGACTTCGGCTCAAAAATCACGCTCAGGAGTCAAATTTAGACATTTCAGACATTTTGAAAACTGCAGGGGGGTTTGGGCAAAATATGACCCATCGCCGTTTTCAGTAATTGGCATATTTTCGGTATGAAACGTCGTAATTTGAAATTGAAAATAGGTGCAGAGAGTCAGAATTCGGCTCAAAAATCACGTTCAGGAGTCAAATTTCCGACATTTCAGACATTTTAAAAACTGCAGGGGGGTTTGGGCAAAATATGACCCATCGCCGTTTTCAGTAATTGGCATATTTTCAGTATGAAACCTCGTAATTTGAAACTGAAAATAGGTGCTGAGAGTCAGAATTCGGCTCGAAAATCACGCTCAGGAGTCAAATTTCAGACATTTTGAAAACTGCAGAGGGGGTTGGCCAAAATATGACCCATCTCCGTTTTCAGTAATTGGCATATTTTCGGTATAAAAAGTCGTAATTTGAAACTGAAAATAGGTGCAGAGATTCAGAATCGGATAAAAAATCACGCTCAGGAGTCAAATTTCCGACATTGCAAACATTTTGAAAACTGCAGGGGGGTTTGGGCAAAATATGACCCATCGCCGTTTACAGTAATTGGCATATTTTCGGTATGAAACGTCGTAATTTGAAACTGAAAATAGGTGCAGAGAGTCAAAATTTGGCGAAAAAATCACGCTCAGGAGTCAAATTTCCGACATTTCAGACATTTTGAAAACTGCAGGGGGGTTTGGGCAAAATATGACCCATCGCTGTTTTCAGTAATTGGCATATTTTCGGTTTAAAAATTCGTAATTTGAAACTGAAAATAGGTGCAGAGAGTCAGAATTCGGCGCAAAAATCACGCTCAGGAGTCAAATTTCCGACATTTCAGACAATTTGAAAACTGGAGGGGGATTTGGGCAAAATATGTCCCATCGCCGTTTACAGTAATTGGCATATTATTGGTATGAAACGTCGTAATTTGAAACTGAAAATAGGTGCAGAGAGTCAGAATTCGGCTCAAAAATCACGCTCAGGAGTCAAATTTCCGACATTTCAGACATTTTGAAAACTGCAGGGGGGTTTGGGCAAAATATGACCCATCGCCGTTTTCAGTAATTGGCATATTTTCGGTATGAAACGTCGTAATTTGAAACTGAAAATAGGTGCTGAGAGTCAGAATTCGGCTCAAAAATCACGCTCAAGAGTCAAACTTCAGACATTTTGAAAACTGCATGGGGGTTTGGCCAAAATATGACCCACCGTAGTTTTCAGTAATTGGCATATTTTCGGTATAAAAAGTCGTAATTTGAAATCGAAAATAGGTGCACAGAGTCAGAATTCGAAAAAAATCACGCTCAGGAGTCAAATTTCCGACATTGCAAACATTTTGAAAACTGCAGAGTGGTTTAAGCAAAATATGACCCATCGCCGTTTACAGTAATTCGCATATTTTCTTTATGAAACGTCTTAATTTGAAACTGAAAATAGGTGCAGAGAGTCAGAATTCGGCTCAAAAATCACGCTCAGGAGTCAAATTTCCGACATTTTAGACATTTTAAAAACTGCTGGGGGGTTCGTGCAAAATTTGACCCATCGCCGTTTTCAGAAATTTGGCATATTTTCGGTATGAAAAGTCGTAATTTGAAACTGAAAATTGGTGCAGAGAGTCAGACTTCGGCTCAAAAATCACGCTCAGGAGTCAAATTTAGACATTTCAGACATTTTAAAAACTGCAGGGGGGTTTGGGCAAAATATGACCCATCGCCGTTTTCAGTAATTGGCATATTTTCAGTATGAAACCTCGTAATTTGAAACTGAAAATAGGTGCTGAGAGTCAGAATTCGGCTCGAAAATCACGCTCAGGAGTCAAATTTCAGACATTTTGAAAACTGCAGAGGGGGTTGGCCAAAATATGACCCATCTCCGTTTTCAGTAATTGGCATATTTTCGGTATAAAAAGTCGTAATTTGAAACTGAAAATAGGTGCAGAGATTCAGAATCGGATAAAAAATCACGCTCAGGAGTCAAATTTCCGACATTGCAAACATTTTGAAAACTGCAGGGGGGTTTGGGCAAAATATGACCCATCGCCGTTTACAGTAATTGGCATATTTTCGGTATGAAACGTCGTAATTTGAAACTGAAAATAGGTGCAGAGAGTCAAAATTTGGCGAAAAAATCACGCTCAGGAGTTCAAATTTCCGACATTTCAGACATTTTGAAAACTGCAGGGGGGTTTGGGCAAAATATGACCCATCGCTGTTTTCAGTAATTGGCATATTTTCGGTTTAAAAATTCGTAATTTGAAACTGAAAATAGGTGCAGAGAGTCAGAATTCGGCGCAAAAATCACGCTCAGGAGTCAAATTTCCGACATTTCAGACAATTTGAAAACTGGAGGGGGATTTGGGCAAAATATGTCCCATCGCCGTTTTACAGTAATTGGCATATTATTGGTATGAAACGTCGTAATTTGAAACTGAAAATAGGTGCAGAGAGTCAGAATTCGGCTCAAAAATCACGCTCAGGAGTCAAATTTCCGACATTTCAGACATTTTGAAAACTGCAGGGGGGTTTGGGCAAAATATGACCCATCGCCGTTTTCAGTAATTGGCATATTTTCGGTATAAAAAGTTGCAATTTGAAACTGAAAATAGGTGCAGAGATTCAGAATTCGGCTCAATAATCACGCTCAGGAGTCAAATTTCCGACATTTTAGACATTTTGAAAACTGCAGGGGGGTTTGGGCAAAATATGACCCATTGCCGTTTACAGTAATTGGCATATTTTCGGTATGAAACGTCGTAATTTGCAACTGAAAATAGGTGCAGAGAGTCAGAATTCGGCTCAAAAATCACGCTCAAGAGTCAAATTTCAGATATTTTAAAACTGCAGGGTGGTTTGGGCAAAATATGACCCATCGCCGTTTTCAGTAATTGGCATATTTTCGGTATGAAACGTCGTAATTTGAAACTGAAAATAGGTGCAGAGAGTCAGAATTCGGTCAAAAATTACGCTCAGGAGTCAAATTTCAGACATTTTGAAAACTGCAGGGGGGTTTGGCCAAAATATGACCCTTCATTGTTTTCAGTAATTGGCAAATTTTCGGTATAAAAAGTCGTAATTTGAAACTGAAAATAGGTGGAGAGAGTCAGAATTCGGATAAAAAATAACGCTCAGGAGTCAAATTTCCGACATTGCAAACATTTTGAAAACTGCAGGGGGGTTTGCGCAAAATATGACCCATTGCCGTTTACAGTAATTGGCATATTTTCGATATGAAACGTCGTAATTTGAAACTGAAAATAGGTGCAGAGAGTCAGAATTCGGCTCAAAAATCACGCTCAGGAGTCAAATTTCCGACATTTCAGACATTTTGAAAACTGCAGGGGTGTTTGGGCAAAATATGACCCATCGCCGTTTTCAGTAATTGGCATATTTTCGGTATAAAAAGTCGTAATTTGAAACTGAAAATAGGTGCAGAGAGTCAGAATTCGGCTCAAAAATCACACTCAGGAGTCAAATTTCCGACATTTCAGACATTTTGATAACTGCTGGGGGGTTGGGCAAAATATGACCAATCGCCGTTTTCTGTAATTGGCATATTTTCTGTATAAAAATTCGTAATTTGAAACTGAAAATAGGTGCAGAGAGTCAGAATTCGGCGCAAAAATCACGCTCAGGAGTCAAATTTCCGACATTTCAGACATTTTAAAAACTGCAGGGAGGTTTGGGCAAAATATGACCCATCGCCGTTTTCAGTAATTGGCATATTTTCTGTATGTAAAGTCGTAATTTAAAACTGAAAATAGGTGCAGAGAGTCAGAATTCGGCTCAAAAATCACGCTCAGGAGTCAAATTTCAGACATATTGAAAACTGCAGGGGGGTTTGGCAAAAATATGACCCATCTCCGTTTTCAGTAATTGGCATATTTTCGCTATGAAACGTCGTAATTTGAAACTAAAAATAGGTGCAGAGAGTCAGAATTCGGATAAAAAATCACGCTCAGGAGTCAAATTTCCGACATTGCAAACATTTTGAAAACTGCAGGGGGGTTTGGGCAAAGTATGACCCATCGCCCTTTACAGTAATTGGCATATTTTCGGTATGAAACGTCGTAATTTGAAACTGAAAATAGGTGCAGAGAGTCAGAATTCGGCTCAAAAATCACGCTCAGGAGTCAATTTTCCGACATTTCAGACATTTTGAAAACTGCAGGGGGGGTTTGGGCAAAATACGACCCATCGCCGTTTTCAGTAATTGGCATATTTTCGGTATGAAACGTCGTAATTTGAAACTGAAAATAGGTGCAGAGAGTCAGAATTCGGCTCAAAAGTCACGCTCAGGAGTCAAATTTCCGACATTTCAGACATTTTGAAAACTGCAGGGGGGTTTGGGCAAAATATGACCCATCGCCGTTTTCAGTAATTGGCATATTTTCGGTAATAAAAAGTCGTTATTTGAAACTGAAAATAGGTGCAGAGAGTCAGAATTCGGCTCAAAAATCACGCTCAGGAGTCAAATTTCCGACATTTCAGACATTTGAAAACTGCAGGGGGATTTGGGCAAAATATGTACCCATCGCCTGTTTACAGTAATTGGCATATTATTGGTATGAAACGTCGTAATATGAAACTGAAAATAGGTGCAGAGAGTCAGAATTCGGCTCAAAAATCACGCTCAGGAGTCAAATTTCCGACATTTCAGACATTTTGAAAACTGCAGGGGGGTTTGGGCAAAATATGACCCATCGCCGTTTTCAGTAATTGGCATATTTTCGGTATAAAAAGTCGTAATTTGAAACTGAAAATAGGTGCAGAGAGTCAGAATTCGGCTCAAAAATCACGCTCAGGAGTCAAATTTCCGACATTTCAGACATTTTGATAAACTGCAGGGGGGTTTGGGCAAAATATGACCCATCGCCGTTTTCAGTAATTGGCATATTTTCGGTATAAAAAGTCGTAAATTGAAACTGAAAATAGGTGCAGAGAGTCAGAATTCGGCTCAAAAATCACGCTCAGGAGTCAAATTTCCGACATTTCAGACATTTTGAAAACTGCAGAGGGGTTTGGGCAAAATATGACCCATCGCCGTTTACAGTAATTGGCATATTTTCAGGTATGAAACGTCGTAATTTGAAACTGAAAATAGGTGCAGAGAGTCAGAATTCGGCTCAAAAAACACGCTCAGGAGTCAAATTTCCGGCATTTCAGACATTTTAAAAATGCAGTGGGGTTCGGGCAAAATATGACCCATCGCCGTTTTCAGTAATTGCCATATTTTCGGTATAAAAAGTAGTAATTTGAAACTGAAAATAGGTGCAGAGAGTCAGAATTCGGCTCAAAAATCACGCTCAGGAGTCAAATTTCCGACATTTCAGACATTTTGAAAACTGCAGGGGGGTTTGGGCAAAATATGACCCATCGCCGTTTTCAGTAATTGGCAATATTTTCGGTATGAAACGTCGCAATTTGAAACTGAAAATAGGTGCAGAGAGTCAGAATTCGGCTCAAAAATCACGCTCAGGAGTCAAATTTCCGACATTTCAGACATTTTGAAAACTGCTGGGGGGTTTGGGCAAAATATGACCCATCGCCGTTTTCAGTAATTGGCATATTTTCGGTATGAAAAGTCGTAATTTGAAACTGAAAATAGGTGCAGAGAGTCAGAATTCGGCTCAAAAATCACGCTCAGGAGTCAAATTTCCGACATTTCAGACATTTTGAAAACTGCTTGGGGGTTTGGACAAAATATGACCCATCGCCGTTTTCAGTAATTGGCATATTTTTCTGTATGAAACGTCGTAATTTGAAACTGAAATTAGGTGCAGAGTGTCAGAATTCGGCTCAAAAATCACGCTCAGGAGTCAAAGTTTCCGACATTTCAGACATTTTGAAAACTGCATGGGGGGTTTGGACAAAATATGACCCATCGCCGTTTTCAGTAATTGGCATATATATTCTGTATGAAACGTCGTAATTTGAAACTGAAAATTAGGTGCAGAGATGTCAGAATTCGGCTCAAAAATCACGCTCAGGAGTCAAATTTCCGACATTTCAGACATTTTGAAAACTGCAGGGGGGTTTGGGCCAAAATATGACCCATCGCCGTTTTCATTAATTGGCATATTTTCGGTATGAAACGTCGTAATTTGAAACTGAAAATAGGTGCAGAGAGTCAGAATTCGGCTCAAAATCACGCTCAGGAGTCAAATTTCCGACATTTCAGACATTTTAAAAACTGCAGGGGGGTTTGGGTAAAATATGACCCATCGCCGTTTTCAGTAATTGGCATATTTCCGGTATGAAAAGTCGTAATTTGAAACTGAAAATAGGTGCAGAGAGTCAGAATTCGGCTCAAAAATCACGCTCAGGAGTCAAATTTCCGACATTTCAGACATTTTGAAAACTGCAGGGGGGTTTGGGCAAAATATGACCCATCGCAGTTTTCAGTAATTGGCATATTTTCGGTATGAAAACGTCGTAATTTAAACTGAAAATAGGTGCAGAGAGTCAGAATTCGGCTCAAAAATCACGCTCAGGAGTCAAATTTCCGACATTTCAGACATTTTGAAAACTGCAGGGGGGTTTGGGCAAAATATGACCCATCGCCGTTTTCAGTAATTGGCATATTTTCGGTATAAAAAGTCGTAATTTGAAACTGAAAATATGGTGCAGAGAGTCAGAATTCGGCTCAAAAATCACGCTCAGGAGTCAAATTTCCGACATTTCAGACATTTTGAAAACTGCATGGGGGGTTTGGGCAAAATATGACCCATCGCCGTTTTCAGTAATTGGCATATTTTTCGTATGAAACGTCGTAATTTGAAACTGAAGATAGGTGCAGAGAGTCAGAATTCGGCTCAAAAATCACGCTCAGGAGTCAAATTTCCGGCATTTCAGACATTTTGAAAACTGCAGGGGGGTTTGGGCAAAATATGACCCATCGCCGTTTTCAGTAATTGGCATATTTTCGGTATAAAAAGTCGTAATTTGAAACTGAAAATAGGTGCAGAGAGTCAGAATTCGGCTCAAAAATCACGCTCAGGAGTCAAATTTCCGGCATTTCAGAAATTTTGAAAACTGCAGGGGGGTTTGGGCAAAATATGACCCATCGCCGTTTTCAGTAATTGGCATATTTTCGGTATAAAAAGTCGTAAGTTGAAACTGAAAATAGGTGCAGAAAGTCAGAATTCGGATTAAAAATCACGCTCAGGAGTCAAATTTCCGACATTGCAAACATTTTGAAAACTGCAGAGGGGTTTGGGCAAAATATGACCCATCGCCGTTTACAGTAATTGGCATATTTTCAGTATGAAACGTCGTAATTTGAAACTGAAAATAGGTGCAGAGAGTCAGAATTCGGCTCAAAAAACACGCTCAGGAGTCAAATTTCCGGCATTTCAGACATTTTAAAAATGCAGTTGGGTTCGGGCAAAATATGACCCATCGCCGTTTTCAGTAATTGCCATATTTTCGGTATAAAAAGTAGTAATTTGAAACTGAAAATAGGTGCAGAGAGTCAGAATTCGGCTCAAAAATCACGCTCAGGAGTCAAATTTCCGACATTTCAGACATTTTGAAAACTGCAGGGGGGGTTTGGGCAAAATATGACCCATCGCCGTTTTCAGTAATTGGCAAATTTTCGGTATGAAACGTCGCAATTTGAAACTGAAAATAGGTGCAGAGAGTCAGAATTCGGCTCAAAATCACGCTCAGGAGGCAAATTTCCGACATTTCAGACATTTTGAAAACTGCTGGGGGGGTTTGGGCAAAATATGACCCATCGCCGTTTTCAGTAATTGGCATATTTTCGGTATAAAAGTCGTAATTTGAAACTGAAAATATGTGCAGAGAGTCAGAATTTCGCTCAAAAATCACGCTCAGGAGTCAAATTTCCGACATTTCAGACATTTTGAAAACTGCTTTGGGGTTTGGACAAAATATGACCCATCGCCGTTTTCAGTAATTGGCATATTTTTTGTATGAAACGTCGTAATTTGAAACTGAAATTAGGTGCAGAGTGTCAGAATTCGGCTCAAAAATCACGCTCAGGAGTCAAATTTCCGACATTTCAGACATTTTGAAAACTGCTGGGGGGTTTGGACAAAATATGACCCATCGCCGTTTTCAGTAATTGGCATATATATTATGTATGAAACGTCGTAATTTGAAACTGAAATTAGGTGCAGAGTGTCAGAATTCGGCTCAAAAATCACGCTCAGGAGTCAAATTTCAGACATTTTGAAAACTGCAGGGGGGTTTGGCCAAAATATGACCCATCGCCGTTTTCAGTAATTGGCATATTTTCGGTATGAAAATTCGTAATTTTAAACTGAAAATAGGTGCAGAGAGTCAGAATTCGGCTCAAAAATCACGCTCAGGAGTCAAATTTCCGGCATTTCAGACATTTTAAAAACTGCAGGGGGGTTCGGGGAAAATATGACCCATCGCCGTTTTCAGTAATTGGCATATTTCCGGTATAAAAAGTCGTAATTTGAAACTGAAAATAGGTGCAGAGAGTCAGAATTCGGCTCAAAAATCACGCTCAGGAGTCAAATTTCCGACATTTCAGACATTTTGAAAACTGCAGGGGGGTTTGGGCAAAATTTGACCCATCGCAGTTTTCAGTAATTGGCATATTTTCGGTATGAAACGTCGTAATTTAAAACTGAAAATAGGTGCAGAGAGTCAGAATTCGGCTCAAAAATCACGCTCAGGTTTAAATTTCCGACATTTCAGACATTTTGAAAACTGCAGGGGGGTTTGGGCAAAATATGACCCATCGCCGTTTTCAGTAATTGGCATATTTTCGGTATAAAAATTCGTAATTTGAAACTGAAAATATGTGCAGAGAGTCAGAATTCGCTCAAAAATCACGCTCAGGAGTCAAATTTCCGACATTTCAGACATTTTGAAAACTGCTGGGGGGTTTGGGCAAAATATGACCCATCGCCGTTTTCAGTAATTGGCATATTTTTTGTTTGAAACGTCGTAATTTGAAACTGAAGATAGGTGCAGAGAGTCAGAATTCGGCTCAAAAATCACGCTCAGGAGTCAAATTTCCGGCATTTCAGACATTTTGAAAACTGCAGGGGGGTTTGGGCAAAATATGACCCATCGCCGTTTTCAGAAATTGGCATATTTTCGGTATAAAAAGTCGTAATTTGAAACTGAAAATAGGTGCAGAGAGTCAGAATTCGGCTCAAAAATCACGCTCAGGAGTCAAATTTCCGGCATTTCAGAAATTTTGAAAACTGCAGGGGGGTTTGGGCAAAATATGACCCATCGCCGTTTTCAGTAATTGGCATATTTTCGGTATAAAAGTCGTAAGTTGAAACTGAAAATAGGTGCAGAAAGTCAGAATTCGGATTAAAAATCACGCTCAGGAGTCAAATTTCCGACATTGCAAACATTTTGAAAACTGCAGAGGGGTTTGGGCAAAATATGACCCATCGCCGTTTACAGTAATTGACATATTTTCAGTATGAAACGTCGTAATTTGAAACTGAAAATAGGTGCAGAGAGTCAGAATTCGGCTCAAAAATCACGCTCAGGAGTCAAATTTCCGGCATTTCAGACATTTTAAAAAATGCAGTTGGGTTCGGGCAAAATATGACCCATCGCCGTTTTCAGTAATTGGCATATTTTCGGTATAAAAAGTCGTTATTTGAAACTGAAAATAGGTGCAGAGAGTCAGAATTCGGCTCAAAAATCACGCTCAGGAGTCAAATTTCCGACATTTCAGACATTTTGAAAACTGCAGGGGGGGTTTGGGCAAAATATGACCCATCGCCGTTTTCAGTAATTGGCAAATTTTCGGTATGAAACGTCGTAATTTGAAACTGAAAATAGGTGCAGAGAGTCAGAATTCGGCTCAAAAATCACGCTCAGGAGGCAAATTTCCGACATTTCAGACATTTTGAAAACTGTTGGGGGGGTTTGGGCAAAATATGACCCATCGCCGTTTTCAGTAATTGGCATATTTTCGGTATAAAAAGTCGTACTTTGAAACTGAAAATATGTGCAGAGAGTCAGAATTCCGCTCAAAAATCACGCTCAGGAGTCAAATTTCCGACATTTCAGACATTTTGAAAAGTGCTGGGGGGTTTGGACAAAATATGACCCATCGCCGTTTTCAGTAATTGGCATATTTTTTGTATGAAACGTCGTAATTTGAAACTGAAATTAGGTGCAGAGTGTCAGAATTCGGCTCAAAAATCACGCTCAGGAGTCAAATTTCCGACATTTCAGACATTTTGAAAACTGCAGGGGGGTTTGGGCAAAATATGACCCATCGCCGTTTTCAGTAATTGGCATATTTTCGGTACAAAAAGTCGTAATTTGAAACTGAAAAATAGGTGCAGAGAGTCAGAATTCGGCTAAAAAATCACGCTCAGGAGTCAAATTTCCGACATTTCAGACATTTTGAAAATTGCAGGGTGGTTTGGGCAAAATATGACCCATCGCCGTTTTCAGTATATGGCATATTTTCGGTATAAAAAGTCATAATTTGAAACTGAAAATCGGTGCAGAGAGTCAGAACTCGCGCAATAATCACGCTCAGGAGTCAAATTTCCGACATTTCAGACATTTTGAAAACTGCAAGGGGGTTTGGGCAAAATATGACCCATCGCCGTTTTAAGTAATTGCATATTTTCGGTATAAAAAGTCGTAATTTGAAACTGAAAATAGGTGCAAAGAGTCAGAATTCGGCTCAAAAATCACGCTCAGGAATCAAATTTCCGACATTTCAGACATTTTGATAACTGCAGGGTGGTTTGGGCAAAATATGACCCATCGCCGTTTTCAGTAATTGGCATATTTTCGGTATAAAAAGTCGTAATTTCAAACTGAAAATCGGTGCAGAGAGTCAGAACTCGGCGCAATAATCACGCTCAGGAGTCAAATTTCCGACATTTCAGACATTTTGAAAACTGCTGGGGGGTTTGGGCAAAATATGACCCATCGCCGTTTTCATTAATTGGCATATTTTTTGTATGAAACGTCGTAATTTGAAACTGAAAATAGGTGCAGAGTGTCAGAATTCGGCTCAAAAATCACGCTCAGGAGTCAATTTTCCGACATTTCAGACATTTTGAAAACTGCAGGGGGGTTTGGGCAAAATATGACCCATAGCCGTTTTCAGTAATTGGCATATTTTCGGTATAAAAATTCGTAATTTGAAACTGAAAATAGGTGCAGAGAGTCAGAATTCGGCTAAAAAATCACCCTCAGGAGTCAAATTTCCGACATTTCAGACATTTTGAAAACTGCAGGGAGGTTTGGGCAAAATATGACCCATCGCCGTTTTCAGTAATTGGCATATTTTCGGTATAAAAATTCGTAATTTGAAACTGAAAATCGGTGCAGAGAGTCAGAACACGGCGCAAAAAATCACGCTCAGGAGTCAAATTTCCGACATTTCAGACATTTTGAAAACTGCAGGGGGGTTTGGGCAAAATATGACCCATCGCCGTTTTCAGTAATTGGCATATTTTCGGTATAAAAAGTCGTAATTTGAAACTGAAAATAGGTGCAAAGAGCCAGAATTCGGCTCAAAAATTACGCTCAGGAATCAAATTTCCGACATTTCAAACATTTTGATAACTGCAGGGGGGTTTGGGCAAGATATGACCCATCGCCGTTTTCTGTAATTGGCATATTTTCGGTATAAAAATTCATAATTTGAAACTGAAAATAGGTGCAGAGAGTCAGAATTCGGCGCAAAAATCACGCTCAGGAGTCAAATTTCCGACATTTCAGACATTTTAAAAACTGCAGGGAAGTTTGGGCAAAATATGACCCATCGCCGTTTTCAGTAATTGGCATATTTTCGGTATGAAAAGTCGTAATTTGAAACTGAAAATAGGTGCAGAGAGTCAGAATTCGGCTCAAAAATCACGATCAGGAGTCAAATTTCAGACATTTTGAAAACTGCAGGGGGGTTTGGCCAAAATATGAACCATCGCCGTTTTCAGTAATTGGCATATTTTCGGTATGAAAAGTCGTAATTTGAAACTGAAAATAGGTGCAGAGAGTCAGAATTCGGCTCAAAAATCACGCTCAGGAGTCAAATTTCCGACATTTCAAACATTTTGAAAATTGCAGGGGGGGTTTGTGCAAAATATGACCCATCGCCGTTTTCAGTAATTGGCATATTTTCGGTATGAAACGTCGTAATTTGAAACTGAAAATAGGTGCAGAGAGTCAGAATTCGGCTCAAAAATCACGCTCAGGAGTCAAATTTCCGACATTTCAGACATTTTGAAAACTGCAGGGGGGGTTGGGCAAAATATGACCCACCGCCGTTTTCAGTAATTGGCATATTATCGGTATAAAAATTCGTAATTTCAAACTGAAAATAGGTGCAGAGAGTCAGAATTCGGCTCAAAAATCACGCTCAGGAGTCAAATTTCCGACATTTCAGACATTTTGAAAACTGCTGTGGGGTTTGGGCAAAATATGACCCATCGCCGTTTTCAGTAATTGGCATATTTTTGGTATGAAACGTCGTAATTTGAAACTGAAAATAGGTGCAGAGTGTCAGAATTCGGCTCAAAAATCACGCTCAGGAGTCAAATTTTTTACATTTCAGACATTTTGAAAACTGCAGGGGGGTTTGGGGAAAATATGACCCATCGCCGTTTTCAGTAATTGGCATATTTTCGGTATAAAAAGTCGTAATTTGAAACTGAAAATAGGTGCAGAGAGTCAGAATTCGGATAAAAAATCACGCTCAGGAGTCAAATTTCCGACATTTCAGACATTTTGAAAACTGCAGGGAGGTTTGGGCAAAATATGACCCATCGCCGTTTTCAGTAATTGGCATATTTTCGGTATAAAAAGTCGTAATTTGAAACTGAAAATCGGGGCAGAGAGTCAGAACTCGACGCAAAAATCACGCTCAGGAGTCAAATTTCCGACATTTCAGACATTTTGAAAACTGCAGGGGGGTTTGGGCAAAATATGACCCATCGCCGTTTTCAGTAATTGGCATATGTTCGGTATAAAAAGTCGTAATTTGAAACTGAAAATAGGTGCAGAGAGTCAGAATTCGGCTAAAAAATCACGCTCAGGAGTCAAATTTCCGACATTTCAGACATTTTGAAAATTGCAGGGTGGTTTGGGCAAAATATGACCCATCGCCGTTTTCAGTATATGGCATATTTTCGGTATAAAAAGTCGTAATTTGAAACTGAAAATCGGTGCAGAGAGTCAGAACTCGGCGCAATAATCACGCTCAGGAGTCAAATTTCCGACATTTCAGACATTTTGAAAACTGCAAGGGGGTTTGGGCAAAATATGACCCATCGCCGTTTTAAGTAATTGGCATATTTTCGGTATAAAAAGTCGTAATTTGAAACTGAAAATAGGTGCAAAGAGTCAGAATTCGGCTCAAAAATCACGCTCAGGAATAAAATTTCCGACATTTCAGACATTTTGATAACTGCAGGGTGGTTTGGGCAAAATATGACCCATCGCCGTTTTCAGTAATTGGCATATTTTTTGTATGAAACGTCGTAATTTGAAACTGAAAATAGGTGCAGAGTGTCAGAATTGGGCTCAAAAATCACGCTCAGGAGTCAAATTTCCGACATTTCAGACATTTTGAAAACTGCTGTGGGGTTTGGGCAAAATATGACCCATCGCCGTTTTCAGTAATTGGCATATTTTTGGTATGAAACGTAGTAATTTGAAACTGAAAATAGGTGCAGAGTGTCAGAATTCGGCTCAAAAATCACGCTCAGGAGTCAAATTTTTTACATTTCAGACATTTTGAAAACTGCAGGGGGGTTTGGGGAAAATATGACCCATCGCCGTTTTCAGTAATTGGCATATTTTCGGTATAAAAAGTCGTAATTTGAAACTGAAAATAGGTGCAGAGAGTCAGAATTCGGATAAAAAATCACGCTCAGGAGTCAAATTTCCGACATTTCAGACATTTTGAAAACTGCAGGGAGGTTTGGGCAAAATATGACCCATCGCCGTTTTCAGTAATTGGCATATTTTCGGTATAAAAAGTCGTAATTTGAAACTGAAAATCGGGGCAGAGAGTCAGAACTCGACGCAAAAATCACGCTCAGGAGTCAAATTTCCGACATTTCAGACATTTTGAAAACTGCAGGGGGGTTTGGGCAAAATATGACCCATCGCCGTTTTCAGTAATTGGCATATGTTCGGTATAAAAAGTCGTAATTTGAAACTGAAAATAGGTGCAGAGAGTCAGAATTCGGCTAAAAAATCACGCTCAGGAGTCAAATTTCCGACATTTCAGACATTTTGAAAATTGCAGGGTGGTTTGGGCAAAATATGACCCATCGCCGTTTTCAGTATATGGCATATTTTCGGTATAAAAAGTCGTAATTTGAAACTGAAAATCGGTGCAGAGTCAGAACTCGGCGCAATAATCACGCTCAGGAGTCAAATTTCCGACATTTCAGACATTTTGAAAACTGCAAGGGGGTTTGGGCAAAATATGACCCATCGCCGTTTTAAGTAATTGGCATATTTTCGGTATAAAAATTCGTAATTTGAAACTGAAAATAGGTGCAAAGAGTCAGTATTCGGCTCAAAAATCACGCTCAGGAATCAAATTTCCGACATTTCAGACATTTTGATAACTGCAGGGTGGTTTGGGCAAAATATGACCCATCGCCGTTTTCAGTAATTGGCATATTTTTTGTATGAAACGTCGTAATTTGAAACTGAAAATAGGTGCAGAGTGTCAGAATTGGGCTCAAAAATAACGCTCAGGAGTCAAATTTCCGACATTTCAGACATTTTGAAAACTGCAGGGGGGTTTGGGCAAAATATGACCCATCGCCGTTTTCAGTAATTGGCATATTTTCGGTATAAAAATTCGTAATTTGAAACTGAAAATAGGTGCAGAGAGTCAGAATTCGGCTACAAAATCACGCTCAGGAGTCAAATTTCCGACATTTCAGACATTTTGAAAACTGCAGGGAGGTTTGGGCAAAATATGACCCATCGCCGTTTTCAGTAATTGGCATATTTTCGGTATAAAAAGTCGTAACTTGAAACTGAAAATCGGTGCAGAGAGTCAGAACACGGCGCAAAAATCACGCTCAGGAGTCAAATTTCTGACATTTCAGACATTTTGAAAACTGCAGGGGGGTTTGGGCAAAATATGACCCATCGCCGTTTTCAGTAATTGGCATATTTTCGGTATAAAAAGTCGTAATTTGAAACTGAAAATAGGTGCAAAGAGCCAGAATTCGGCTCAAAAATCACGCTCAGGAATCAAATTTCCGACATTTCAAACATTTTGATAACTGCAGGGGGGTTTGGGCAAAATATGACCCATCGCCGTTTTCTGTAATTGGCATATTTTCGGTATAAAAATTCGTAATTTGAAACTGAAAATAGGTGCAGAGAGTCAGAATTCGGCGCAAAAATCACGCTCAGGAGTCAAATTTCCGACATTTCAGACATTTTAAAAACTGCAGGGAGGTTTGGGCAAAATATGACCCATCGCCGTTTTCAGTAATTGGCATATTTTCGGTATGAAAAGTCGTAATTTGAAACTGAAAATAGGTGCAGAGAGTCAGAATTCGGCTCAAAAATCACGCTCAGGAGTCAAATTTCAGACATTTTGAAAACTGCAGCGGGGTTTGGCCAAAATATGAACCATCGCCGTTTTCAGTAATTGGCATATTTTCGGTATGAAAAGTCGTAATTTGAACTGAAAATAGGTGCAGAGAGTCAGAATTCGGCTCAAAAATCACGCTCAGGAGTCAAATTTCCGACATTTCAAACATTTTGAAAATTGCAGGGGGGGTTTGTGCAAAATATGACCCATCGCCGTTTTCAGTAATTGGCATATTTTCGGTATGAAACGTCGTAATTTGAAACTGAAAATAGGTGCAGAGAGTCAGAATTCGGCTCAAAAATCACGCTCAGGAGTCAAATTTCCGACATTTCAGACATTTTGAAAACTGCAGGGGGGTTTGGGCAAAATATGACCCACCGTTGTTTTCAGTAATTGGCATATTATCGGTATAAAAATTCGTAATTTCAAACTGAAAATAGGTGCAGAGAGTCAGAATTCGGCTCAAAAATCACGCTCAGGAGTCAAATTTCCGACATTTCAGACATTTTGAAAACTGCAGGGAGGTTTGGGCAAAATATGACCCATCGCCGTTTTCAGTAATTGGCATATTTTCGGTATAAAAAGTCGTAATTTGAAACTGAAAATCGGGGCAAAGAGTCAGAACTCGACGCAAAAATCACGCTCAGGAGTCAAATTTCCGACATTTCAGACATTTTGAAAACTGCAGGGGGGTTTGGGCAAAATATGACCCATCGCCGTTTTCAGTAATTGGCATATGTTCGGTATAAAAAGTCGTAATTTGAAACTGAAAATAGGTGCAGAGAGTCAGAATTCGGCTAAAAAATCACGCTCAGGAGTCAAATTTCCGACATTTCAGACATTTTGAAAATTGCAGGGTGGTTTGGGCAAAATATGACCCATCGCCGTTTTCAGTATATGGCATATTTTCGGTATAAAAAGTCGTAATTTGAAACTGAAAATCGGTGCAGAGAGTCAGAACTCGGCGCAATAATCACGCTCAGGAGTCAAATTTCCGACATTTCAGACATTTTGAAAACTGCAAGGGGGTTTGGGCAAAATATGACCCATCGCCGTTTTAAGTAATTGGCATATTTTCGGTATAAAAAGTCGTAATTTGAAACTGAAAATAGGTGCAAAGAGTCAGAATTCGGCTCAAAAATCACGCTCAGGAATCAAATTTCCGACATTTCAGACATTTTGATAACTGCAGGGTGGTTTGGGCAAAATATGACCCATCGCCGTTTTCAGTAATTGGCATATTTTTTGTATGAAACGTCGTAATTTGAAACTGAAAATAGGTGCAGAGTGTCAGAATTGGGCTCAAAAATCACGCTCAGGAGTCAAATTTCCGACATTTCAGACATTTTGAAAACTGCAGGGGGGTTTGGGCAAAATATGACCCATCGCCGTTTTCAGTAATTGGCATATTTTCGGTATAAAAATTCGTAATTTGAAACTGAAAATAGGTGCAGAGAGTCAGAATTCGGCTACAAAATCACGCTCAGGAGTCAAATTTCCGACATTTCAGACATTTTGAAAACTGCAGGGTGGTTTGGGCAAAATATGACCCATCGCCGTTTTCAGTAATTGGCATATTTTCGGTATAAAAAGTCGTAACTTGAAACTGAAAATCGGTGCAGAGAGTCAGAACACGGCGCAAAAATCACGCTCAGGAGTCAAATTTCCGACATTTCAGACATTTTGAAAACTGCAGGGGGGTTTGGGCAAAATATGACCCATCGCCGTTTTCAGTAATTGGCATATTTTCGGTATAAAAAGTCGTAATTTGAAACTGAAAATAGGTGCAAAGAGCCAGAATTCGGCTCAAAAATCACGCTCAGGAATCAGATTTCCGACATTTCAAACATTTTGATAACTGCAGGGGGGTTTGGGCAAAATATGACCCATCGCCGTTTTCTGTAATTGGCATATTTTCGGTATAAAAATTCGTAATTTGAAACTGAAAATAGGTGCAGAGAGTCAGAATTCGGCGCAAAAATCACGCTCAGGAGTCAAATTTCCGACATTTCAGACATTTTAAAAACTGCAGGGAGGTTTGGGCAAAATATGACCCATCGCCGTTTTCAGTAATTGGCATATTTTCGGTATGAAAAGTCGTAATTTGAAACTGAAAATAGGTGCAGAGAGTCAGAATTCGGCTCAAAAATCACGCTCAGGAGTCAAATTTCAGACATTTTGAAAACTGCAGGGGGGTTTGGCCAAAATATGAACCATCGCCGTTTTCAGTAATTGGCATATTTTCAGTATGAAAAGTCGTAATTTGAACTGAAAATAGGTGCAGAGAGTCAGAATTCGGCTCAAAAATCACGCTCAGGAGTCAAATTTCCGACATTTCAAACATTTTGAAAATTGCAGGGGGGGTTTGTGCAAAATATGACCCATCGCCGTTTTCAGTAATTGGCATATTTTCGGTATGAAACGTCGTAATTTGAAACTGAAAATAAGTGCAGAGAGTCAGAATTCGGCTCAAAAATCACGCTCAGGAGTCAAATTTCCGACATTTCAGACATTTTGAAAACTGCTGTGGGGTTTGTGCAAAATATTACCCATCGCCGTTTTCAGTAATTTTCATATTTTCGGTATAAAAAGTCGTAATTTGAAACTGAAAATCGGTGCAGAGTCAGAACTCGACGCAAAAATCACGCTCAGGAGTCAAATTTCCGACATTTCAGACATTTTGAAAACTGCAGGGGGGTTTGTCAAAATATGACCCATCGCCGTTTGCAGTAATTGGCATATTTTCGGTATGAAACGTCGGAATTTGAAACTGAAAATAGGTGCAGAGAGTCAGAATTCGGCTAAAAAATCACGCTCAGGAGTCAAATTTCCGACATTTCAGACATTTTGAAAATTGCAGGGTGGTTTGGGCAAAATATGACCCATCGCCGTTTTCAGTATATGGCATATTTTCGGTATAAAAAGTCGTAATTTGAAACTGAAAATCGGTGCAGAGAGTCAGCACTCGGCGCAATAATCACGCTCAGGAGTCAAATTTCCGTTATTTCAGACATTTTGAAAACTGCAAGGGGGTTTGGGCAAAATATGACCCATCGCCGTTTTAAGTAATTGGCATATTTTCGGTATAAAAAGTAGTAATTTAAAACTGAAAATAGGTGCAAAGAGTCAGAATTCGGCTCAAAAATCACGCTCAGGAATCAAATTTCCGACATTTCAGACATTTTGATAACTGCAGGGTGGTTTGGGCAAAATATGACCCATCGCCGTTTTCAGTAATTGGCATATTTTTTGTATGAAACGTCGTAATTTGAAACTGAAAATAGGTGCAGAGTGTCAGAATTGGGCTAAAAAATCACGCTCAGGAGTCAAATTTCCGACATTTCAGACATTTTGAAAACTGCAGGGGGGTTTGGGCAAAATATGACCCATCGCCGTTTTCAGTAATTGGCATATTTTCGGTATAAAAATTCGTAATTTGAAACTGAAAATAGGTGCAGAGAGTCAGAATTCGGCTACAAAATCACGCTCAGGAGTCAAATTTCCGACATTTCAGACATTTTGAAAACTGCAGGGAGGTTTGGGCAAAATATGACCCATCGCCGTTTTCAGTAATTGGCATATTTTCGGTATAAAAAGTCGTAATTTGAAACTGAAAATCGGTGCAGAGAGTCAGAACACGGCGCAAAAATCACGCTCAGGAGTCAAATTTCCGACATTTCAGACATTTTGAAAACTGCAGGGGGGTTTGGGCAAAATATGACCCATCGCCGTTTTCAGTAATTGGCATATTTTCGGTATAAAAAGTCGTAATTTGAAACTGAAAATAGGTGCAAAGAGCCAGAATTCGGCTCAAAAATCACGCTCAGGAATCAAATTTCCGACATTTCAAACATTTTGATAACTGCATGGGGGGTTTGGGCAAAATATGACCCATCGCCGTTTTCTGTAATTGGCATATTTTCGGTATAAAAATTCGTAATTTGAAACTGAAAATAGGTGCAGAGAGCAGAATTCGGCGCAAAAATCACGCTCAGGAGTCAAATTTCCGACATTTCAGACATTTTAAAAACTGCAGGGAGGTTTGGGCAAAATATGACCCATCGCCGTTTTCAGTAATTGGCATATTTTCGGTATGAAAAGTCGTAATTTGAAACTGAAAATAGGTGCAGAGAGTCAGAATTCGGCTCAAAAATCACGCTCAGGAGTCAAATTTCAGACATTTTGAAAACTGCAGGGGGGTTTGGCCAAAATATGAACCATCGCCGTTTTCAGTAATTGGCATATTTTCGGTATGAAAAGTCGTAATTTGAACTGAAAATAGGTGCAGAGAGTCAGAATTCGGCTCAAAAATCACGCTCAGGAGTCAAATTTCCGACATTTCAAACATTTTGAAAATTGCAGGGGGGGTTTGTGCAAAATATGACCCATCGCCGTTTTCAGTAATTGGCATATTTTCGGTATGAAACGTCGTAATTTGAAACTGAAAATAGGTGCAGAGAGTCAGAATTCGGCTCAAAAATCACGCTCAGGAGTCAAATTTCCGACATTTCAGACATTTTGAAAACTGCAGGGGGGTTTGGGCAAAATATGACCCACCGTTGTTTTCAGTAATTGGCATATTATCGGTATAAAAATTCGTAATTTCAAACTGAAAATAGGTGCAGAGAGTCAGAATTCGGCTCAAAAATCACGCTCAGGAGTCAGATTTCCGACATTTCAGACATTTTGAAAACTGCTGTGGGGTTTGGGCAAAATATGACCCATCGCCGTTTTCAGTAATTGGCATATTTTCGGTATGAAACGTCGTAATTTGAAACTGAAAATAGGTGCAGAGTGTCAGAATTTGGCTCAAAAATCACGCTCAGGAGTCAAATTTTTTACATTTCAGACTTTTTGAAAACTGCAGGGGGGTTTGGGGAAAATATGACCCATCGCTGTTTTCAGTAATTGGCATATTTTCGGTATAAAAAGTCGTAATTTGAAACTGAAAATAGGTGCAGAGAGTCAGATTTCGGATAAAAAATCACGCTCAGGAGTCAAATTTCCGACATTTCAGACATTTTGAAAACTGCAGGGAGGTTTGGGCAAAATATGACCCATCGCCGTTTTCAGTAATTGGCATATTTTCGATATAAAAAGTCGTAATTTGAAACTGAAAATCGGTGCAGAGTCAGAACTCGACGCAAAAATCACGCTCAGGAGTCAAATTTCCGACATTTCAGACATTTTGAAAACTGCAGGGGGGTTTGTCAAAATATGACCCATCGCCATTTGCAGTAATTGGCATATTTTCGGTATGAAACGTCGTAATTTGAAACTGAAAATAGGTGCAGAGAGTCAGAATTCGGCTAAAAAATCACGCTCAGGAGTCAAATTTCCGACATTTCAGACATTTTGAAAATTGCAGGGTGGTTTGGGCAAAATATGACCCATCGCCGTTTTCAGTATATGGCATATTTTCGGTATAAAAAGTCGTAATTTGAAACTGAAAATAGGTGCAGAGAGTCAGAATTCGGATAAAAAATCACGCTCAGGAGTCAAATTTCCGACATTTCAGACATTTTGAAAACTGCAGGGAGGTTTGGGCAAAATATGACCCATCGCCGTTTTCAGTATTTGGCATATTTTCGGTATAAAAAGTCGTCATTTGAAACTGAAAATAGGTGCAGAGAGTCAGAATTCGGCTCAAAAATCACGCTCAGTAGTCAAATTTCCGACATTTCAGACATTTTGAAAACTGCAGGGGGGTTTGGACAAAATATGACCCACCGCCGTTTTCAGTAATTGGCATATTTTCGGTATAAAAAGTCGTAATTTGAAACTGAAAATAGGTGCAGAGAGTCAGAATTCGGCTCAAAAATCACGCTCAGGAGTCAAATTTCCGACATTTCAGACATATTGAAAACTGCAGGGAGGTTTGGGCAAAATATGACCCATCGCCGTTTTCAGTAATTGGCATATTTTTGGTATAAAAAGTCGTAAATTGAAACTGAAAATAGGTGCAGAGAGTCAGAATTCGGCTCAAAAGTCACGCTCAGGAGTCAAATTTCCGACATTTCAGACATTTTGAAAACTGCAGGGGGGGTTTGGCCAAAATATGACCCATCGCCGTTTTCAGTAATTGGCATATTTTTGGTATGAAACGTCGTAATTTGAAACTGAAAATAGGTGCAGAGTGTCAGAATTCGGCTCAAAAATCACGCTCAGGAGTCAAATTTCCGACATTTCAGACATTTTGAAAACTGCAGGGGGGTTTGGGCAAAATATGACCCATCGCCGTTTTCAGTAATTGGCATATTTTCGGTATAAAAAGTCGTAATTTGAAACTGAAAATAGGTGCAGAGAGTCAGAATTCGGCTCAAAAATCACGCTCAGGAGTCAAATTTCCGACATTTCAGACATTTTGAAAACTGCAGGGAGGTTTGGGCAAAATATGACCCATCGCCGTTTTCAGTAATTGGCATATTTTCGGTATAAAAAGTCGTAATTTGAAACTGAAAATCGGTGCAGAGAGTCAGAACTCGGCGCAAAAATCACGCTCAGGAGTCAAATTTCAGACATTTTGAAAACTGCTGGGGGGTTTGGCAAAAATATGACCCATCGCCGTTTACAGTAATTGGCATATTTTCGCTATGAAACGTCGTAATTTGAAACTGAAAATAGGTGCAGAGAGTCAGAATTCGGCTCAAAAATCACGCTCAGGAGTCAAATTTCAGACATTTTGAAAACTGCAGGGGTGTTTGGCCAAAATATGACCCATCGCCGTTTTCAGTAATTGGCATATTTTGGGTATAAAAAGTCGTAATTTGAAACTGAAAATAGGTGCAGAAAGTCAGAATTCGGCTCAAAAATCACGCTCAGGAGTCAAATTTTCGACATTTCAGACATTTTGAAAACTGCAGGGGGGTTTGGGCAAAATATGACCCACCGCCGTTTTCAGTAATTGGCATATTTTCGGTATAAAAAGTCGTAATTTCTAACTGAAAATAGGTGCAGAGAGTCAGAATTCGGCTCAAAAATCACGCTCAGGAGTCAAATTTCCGACATTTCAGACATTTTGAAAACTGCTGTGGGGTTTGGGCAAAATATGACCCATCGCCGTTTTCAGTAATTGGAATATTTTCGGTATGAAACGACGTAATTTGAAACTGAAAATAGGTGCAGAGAGTCAGAATTTGGCTCAAAAATCACGCTCAGGAGTCAAATTTCCGACATTTCAGACAATTTAAAAACTGCTGCGGGGTTTGGGCAAAATATGACCCATCGCCGTTTTCAGTAATTGGAATATTTTCGGTATGAAACGACGTAATTTGAAACTGAAAATAGGTGCAGAGAGTCAGAATTTGGCTCAAAAATCACGCTCAGGAGTCAAATTTCCGACATTTCAGACATTTTAAAAACTGCTGGGGGGTTCGTGCAAAATTTGACCCATCGCCGTTTTCAGTAATTGGCATATTTTCGGTATGAAAAGTCGTAATTTGAAACTGAAAATTGGTGCAGAGAGTCAGAATTTGGCTCAAAAATCACACTCAGGATTCAAATTTCCGATATTTCAGACATTTTGAAAACTGCAGGGGGGTTTGGGCAAAATATGACCCATCGCCGTTTTCAGTAATTGGCATATTTTCGGTTTAAAAAGTCGTAATTTGAAACTGAAAATAGGTGCAGAGAGTCAGAATTCGGCTCAAAAATCACGCTCAGGAGTCAAATTTCCGACATTTCAGACATTTTGATAACTGCAGGGGGGTTTGGGCAAAATATGACCCATCGCCGTTTTCAGTAATTGGCATATTTTCGGTATAAAAATTCGTAATTTGTAACTGAAAATAGGTGCAGAGAGTCAGAATTCGGCGCAAAAATCATGCTCAGGAGTCAAATTTCCGACATTTCAGACATTTTAAAAACTGCAGGGAGGTTTGGGCAAAATATGACCCATCGCCGTTTTCTGTAATTGGCATATTTTCGGTATGAAAAGTCGTAATTTGAAACTGAAAATAGGTGCAGAGAGTCAGAATTCGGCTCAAAAATCACGCTTAGGAGTCAAATTTCAGACATTTTGAAAACTGCAAGGGGGTTTGGCAAAAATATGACCCATCGCCGTTTTCAGTAATTGGCATATTTTCGCAATGAAACGTCGTAATTTGAAACTGAAAATAGGTGCAGAGAGTCAGAATTCGACTCAAAAATCACGCTCAGGAGTCAAATTTCAGACATTTTGAAAACTGCAGGGTGGTTTGGCCAAAGTATGACCCATTGCCGTTTCAGTAATTGGCATATTTTCGGGATAAAAATTCGTAATTTGAAACTGAAAATAGGTGCAGAAAGTCAGAATTCGGAAAGAAAATCACGCTCAGGAGTCAAATTTCCGACATTGCAAACATTTTGAAAACTGCAGGGGGGTTTGGGCAAAATATGATCCTTCGCCGTTTACAGTAATTGGCATATTTTCGGTATGAAACGTCGTAATTTGAAACTGAAAATAGGTGCAGAGAGTCAGAATTCGGCTCTAAAATTACGCTCAGGAGTCAAATTTCTTACATTTCAGACATTTTGAAAACTGCAGCGGGGTTTGGGCAAAATATGACCCATCGCCGTTTTCAGTAATTAGCATATTTTCGGTATAAAAAGTCGTAATTTGAAATTGAAAATAGGTGCAGAGAGTCAGAATTAGGCTCAAAAATCACGCTCAGGAGTCAAATTTCCGACATTTCACACATTTTAAAAACTGCAGGGGGGTTCGGGCAAAATATGACCCATCGCTGTTTTCAGTAATTGGCATATTTTCGGTATGAAAAGTCGTCATTTGAAACTGAAAATAGGTGCAGAGAGTCAGAATTCGGCTCAAAAATCACGCTCAGTAGTCAAATTTCCGACATTTCAGACATTTTGAAAACTGCAGGGGGGTTTGGACAAAATATGACCCACCGCCGTTTTCAGTAATTGGCATATTTTCGGTATAAAAAGTCGTAATTTGAAACTGAAAATAGGTGCAGAGAGTCAGAATTCGGCTCAAAAATCACGCTCAGGTGTCAAATTTCCGACATTTCAGACATTTTGAAAACTGCAGGGAGGTTTGGGCAAAATATGACCCATCGCCGTTTTCAGTAATTGGCATATTTTTGGTATAAAAAGTCGTAAATTGAAACTGAAAATAGGTGCAGAGAGTCAGAATTCGGCTCAAAAGTCACGCTCAGGAGTCAAATTTCCGACATTTCAGACATTTTGAAAACTGCAGGGGGGGTTTGCCCAAAATATGACCCATCGCCGTTTTCAGTAATTGGCATATTTTTGGTATGAAACGTCGTAATTTGAAACTGAAAATAGGTGCAGAGTGTCAGAATTCGGCTCAAAAATCACGCTCAGGAGTCAAATTTCCGACATTTCAGACATTTTGAAAACTGCAGGGGGGTTTGGGCAAAATATGACCCATCGCCGTTTTCAGTAATTGGCATATTTTCGGTATAAAAAGTCGTAATTTGAAACTGAAAATAGGTGCAGAGAGTCAGAATTCGGCTCAAAAATCACGCTCAGGAGTCAAATTTCCGACATTTCAGACCTTTTGAAAACTGCAGGGAGGTTTGGGCAAAATATGACCCATCGCCGTTTTCAGTAATTGGCATATTTTCGGTATAAAAAGTCGTAATTTGAAACTGAAAATCGGTGCAGAGAGTCAGAACTCGGCGCAAAAATCACGCTCAGGAGTCAAATTTCAGACATTTTGAAAACTGCAGGGGGGTTTGGCAAAAATATGACCCATCGCCGTTTACAGTAATTGGCATATTTTCGCTATGAAACGTCGTAATTTGAAACTGAAAATAGGTGCAGAGAGTCAGAATTCGGCTCAAAAATCACGCTCAGGAGTCAAATTTCAGACATTTTGAAAACTGCAGGGGGGTTTGGCCAAAATATGACCCATCGCCGTTTTCAGTAATTGGCATATTTTGGGTATACAAAGTCGTAATTTGAAACTGAAAATAGGTGCAGAAAGTCAGAATTCGGCTCAAAAATCACGCTCAGGAGTCAAATTTCCGACATTTCAGACATTTTGAAAACTGCTGTGGGGTTTGGGCAAAATATGACCCATCGCCGTTTTCAGTAATTGGCATATTTTCGGTATGAAACGTCGTAATTTGAAACTGAAAATAGGTGCAGAGTGTCAGAATTCGGCTCAAAAATCACGCTCAGGAGTCAAATTTCCGACATTTCAGACATTTTGAAAACTGCAGGGGGGTTTGGGCAAAATATGACCCATCGCCGTTTTCAGTAATTGGCATATTTTCTGTATAAAAATTCGTAATTTGAAACTGAAAATAGGTGCAGAGAGTCAGAATTCGGATAAAAAATCACGCTCATGAGTCAAATTTCCGACATTTCAGACATTTTGAAAACTGCAGGGAGGTTTGGTCAAAATATGACCCATCGCCGTTTTCAGTAATTGGCATATTTTCGGTATAAAAAGTCGTAATTTGAAACTGAAAATCGGTGCAGAGAGTCAGAACTCGACGCAAAAATCACGCTCAGGAGTCAAATTTCCGACATTTCAGACATTTTGAAAACTGCAGGGGGGGTTTGTCAAAATATGACCCATCGCCGTTTGCAGTAATTGGAACATTTTCGGTATGAAACGACGTAATTTGAAACTGAAAATAGGTGCAGAGAGTCAGAATTTGGCTCAAAAATCACGCTCAGGAGTCAAATTTCTGACATTTCAGACATTTTAAAAACTGCTGGGGGGTTCGTGCAAAATTTGACCCATCGCCGTTTTCAGTAATTGGCATATTTTCGGTATGAAAATTCGTAATTTGAAACTGAAAATTGGTGCAGAGAGCCAGAATTTGGCTCAAAAATCACACTCAGGATTCAAATTTCCGATATTTCAGACATTTTGAAAACTGCAGGGGGGTTTGGGCAAAATATGACCCATCGCCGTTTTCAGTAATTGGCATATTTTCGGTATAAAAAGTCGTAATTTGAAACTGAAAATAGGTGCAGAGAGTCAGAATTCGGCTCAAAAAACACGGTCAGGAGTCAAATTTCCGACATTTCAGACATTTTGATAACTGCAGAAGGGTTTGGGCAAAATATGACCCATCGCCGTTTTCAGTAATTGGCATATTTTCGGTATAAAAATTCGTACTTTGTAACTGAAAATAGGTGCAGAGAGTCAGAATTCGGCGCAAAAATCACGCTCAGGAGTCAAATTTCCGACATTTCAGACATTTTGAAAACTGCAGGGGGGTTTGGGCAAAATATGATCCTTCGCCGTTTACAGTAATTGGCATGTTTTCGGTATGAAACGTCGTAATTTGAAACTGAAAATAGGTGCAGAGAGTCAGAATTCGGCTCTAAAATCACGCTCAGGAGTCAAATTTCCGACATTTCAGACATTTTAAAAACTGCAGGGAGGTTTGGGCCAAATATGACCCATCGCCGTTTTCTGTAATTGGCATATTTTCCGTATGAAAAGTCGTAATTTGAAACTGAAAATAGGTGCAGAGAGTCAGAATTCGGCTCAAGAATTACGCTCAGGAGTCAAA
The DNA here is from genome assembly GCF_040958095.1 of Procambarus clarkii. Taxonomy (NCBI): domain Eukaryota; kingdom Metazoa; phylum Arthropoda; class Malacostraca; order Decapoda; family Cambaridae; genus Procambarus; species Procambarus clarkii. The sequence continues at coordinate 276,059 of NW_027189301.1, read as the reverse complement.
TTTCAGACATTTTGAAAACTGCAGGGGGGTTTGGCAAAAATATGACCCATCGCCGTTTTCAGTAATTGGCATATTTTCGCTATGAAACGTCGTAATTTGAAACTGAAAATAGGTGCAGAGAGTCAGAATTCGGCTCAAAAATCACGCTCAGGAGTCAAATTTCAGACATTTTGAAAACTGCAGGGGGGTTTGGCCAAAGTATGACCCATTGCCGTTTTCGGTAATTGGCATATTTTCGGGATAAAAATTCGTAATTTGAAACTGAAAATAGGTGCAGAGAGTCAGAATTCGGAAAAAAAATCACGCTCAGGAGTCAAATTTCCGACATTGCAAACATTTTGAAAACTGCAGGGGGGTTTGGGCAAAATATGATCCTTCGCCGTTTACAGTAATTGGCATATTTTCGGTATGAAACGTCGTAATTTGAAACTGAAAATAGGTGCAGAGAGTCAGAATTCGGCTCTAAAATCACGCTCAGGAATCAAATTTCCGACATTTCAGACATTTTGAAAACTGCAGCGGGGTTTGGGCAAAATATGACCCATCGCCGTTTTCAGTAATTAGTATATTTTCGGTATAAAAAGTCGTAATTTGAAATTGAAAATAGGTGCAGAGAGTCAGAATTCGGCTCAAAAATCACGCTCAGGAGTCAAATTTCCGACATTTCACACATTTTAAAAACTGCAGGGGGGTTCGGGCAAAATATGACCAATCGCTGTTTTCAGTAACTGGCATATTTTCGGTATGAAAAGTCGTCATTTGAAACTGAAAATACGTGCAGAGAGTCAGAATTCGGCTCAAAATCACGTTCAGGAGTCAAATGTCCGACATTTCAGACATTTTGAAAACTGCAGGGGGGGTTTGGGCAAAATATGACCCATCGCCGTTTTCAGTAATTGGCATATTTTCGGTATGAAACGTCGTAATTTGAAACTGAAAATAGGTGCAGAGAGTCAGAATTCGGCTCAAAAATCACGCTCAGGAGTCAAATTTCCGACATTTCAGACATTTTGAAAACTGCAGGGGGGTTTGGACAAAATATGACCCACCGCCGTTTTCAGTAATTGGCATATTTTCGGTATAAAAAGTCGTAATTTGAAACTGAAAATAGGTGCAGAGAGTCAGAATTCGGCTCAAAAATCACGCTCAGGAGTCAAATTTCCGACATTTCAGACATTTTGAAAACTGCAGGGAGGTTTGGGCAAAATATGACCCATCGCCGTTTTCAGTAATTGGCATATTTTCGGTATAAAAAGTCGTAATTTGAAACTATAAATCGGTGCAGAGAGTCAGAACTCGACGCAAAAATCACGCTCAGGAGTCAAATTTCCGACATTTCAGACATTTTGAAAACTGCAGGGGGGTTTGGGCAAAATATGACCCACCGCCGTTTTCAGTAATTACCATATTTTCGGTATAAAAAGTCGTAATTCGAAACTGAAAATAGGTGCAGAGAGTCAGAATTCGGCTCAAAAATCACGCTCAGGATTCAAATTTCCGACATTTCAGACATTTTGAAAACTGCAGGAAGGTTTGGTCAAAATATGACCCATCGCCGTTTTCAGTAATTGGCATATTTTCGGTATAAAAAGTAGTAATTTAAAACTGAAAATCGGTGCAGAGAGTCAGTACTCGACGCAAAAATCACGCTCAGGAGTCAAATTTCCGACATTTCAGACATTTTGAAAACTGCAGGGGGGTTTGGGCAAAATATGACCCATCGCTGTTTTCAGTAATTGGCATATTTTCGGTATAAAAAGTCGTAATTTGAAACTGAAAATAGGTGCAGAGAGTCAGAATTCGGCTCAAAAATCACGCGCAGGAGTCAAATATACGACATTTCAGACATTTTGAAAACTGCAGGGGGGTTTGGGCAAAATATGATGCTTCGCCGTTTTCAGTAATTGGCATATTTTCGGTATAAAAAGTCGTAATTTGAAACTGAAAATAGGTGCAGAGAGTTAGAATTCGGCTCAAAAATCACGCTCAGGAGTCAAATTTCCGACATTTCAGACATTTTAAAAACTGCAGGGGGGTTTGAGCAAAATATGACCCATCGCCGTTTTCAGTAATTGGCATATTTTCGGTATGAAACGTCGTAATTTGAAACTGAAAATAAGTGCAGAGAGTCCGAATTCGGCTCGAAAATCACGCTCAGGAGTCAAATTTCAGACATTTTGAAAACTGCAGGGGGGTTTGGCCAAAATATGACCCATCTCCGTTTTCAGTAATTGGCATATTTTCGGTATAAAAAGTCGTAATTTGAAACTGAAAATAGGTGCAGAGATTCGGAATTCGGCTCCAAAATCACGCTCAGGAGTCAAATTTCCGACATTTCAGACATTATGAAAACTGCAGGGGGGTTTGGGGAAAATATGACCCAGCGCTGTTTTCAGTAATTGGCATATTTTCGGTATAAAAATTCGTAATTTGAAACTGAAAATAGGTGCAGAGAGTCAGAATTCGGCTCAAAAATCAATCTCATTAGTCAAATTTCCGACATTTCAGACATTTTGAAAACTGCTGGGGGGTTTGGGCAAAATATGACCCATCGCCGTTTTCAGTAATTGGCATATTTTCGGTATGAAACGTCGTAATTTGAAACTGAAAATAGGTGCAGAGAGTCAGAATTCGGCTCAAAAATCACGCTCAAGAGTCAAACTTCATACATTTTGAAAACTGCAGGGGGGTTTGGCCAAAATATGACCCACCGCCGTTTTCAGTAATTGGCATATTTTAGGTATAAAAAGTCGTAATTTGAAATCGAAAATAGGTGCAGAGAGTCAGAATTCGAAAAAAAATCACGCTCAGGAGTCAAATTTCCGACATTGCAAACATTTTGAAAACTGCAGAGGGGTTTGGGCAAAATATGACCCATCGCCGTTTACAGTAATTCGCATATTTTCTTTATGAAACGTCGTAATTTGAAACTGAAAATAGGTGCAGAGAGTCAGAATTCGGCTTAAAAATCACGCTCAGGAGTCAAATTTCCGACATTTCATACATTTTGAAAACTGCAGGGAGATTTGGGCAAAATATGACCCATTGCCGTTTTCAGTAATTGGTATATTTTCGGTATGAAACGTCGTAATTTGAAACTGAAAATAGGTGCAGAGTGTCAGAATTCGGCTTAAAAATCACACTCAGGAGTCAAATTTCCGACATTTCAGACATTTTGAAAACTGCAGGGGGGTTTGGGCAAAATATGACCCATCGCCGTTTTCAGTAATTGGCATATTGTCGGTATAAAAAGTCGTAATTTGAAACTGAAAATAGGTGCAGAGAGTCAGAATTCGGCTCAAAAATCACGCTCAGGAGTCAAATTTCCGACATTTCAGACATTTTGAAAACTGCAGGGAGGTTTGGGCAAAATATGACCCATCGCAGTTTTCAGTAATTGGCATATTTTCAGTATAAAAAGTCGTAATTTGAAACTGAAAATCGGTGCAGAGAGTCAGAACTCGACGCAAAAATCACGCTCAGGAGTCAAATTTCCAACATTTCAGTCATTTTGAAAACTGCAGGGGGGTTTGGGCAAAATATGACCCATCGCCGTTTGCAGTAATTGGCATATTTTCGGTATGAAACGTCGTAATTTGAAACTGAAAATAGGTGCAGAGAGTCAGAATTCGGCTCAAAAATCACGCTCAGGAGTCAAATTTCCGACATTTTAGACATTTTAAAAACTGCTGGGGGGTTCGTGCAAAATTTGACCCATCGCCGTTTTCAGAAATTTGGCATATTTTCGGTATGAAAATTCGTAATTTGAAACTGAAAATTGGTGCAGAGAGTTAAAATTCGGCTCAAAAATCACGCTCAGGAGTCAAATTTCCGACATTTCAGACATTTTAAAAACTGCTGGGGGGTTCGTGCAAAATATGACCCATCGCCGTTTGCAGTAATTGGCATATTTTCGGTATGAAACGTCGTAATTTGAAACTGAAAATAGGTGCAGAGAGTCGGAATTCGGATAAAAAATCACGCTCAGGAGTCAAATTTCAGTCATTTTGAAAACTGCAGGGGAGTTTGGGCAAAATATGACCCATCGCCGTTTACAGTAATTGGCATATTTTCGGTATGAAACGTCGTAATTTGAAACTGAAAATAGGTGCAGAGAGTCAGAATTCGGCTCAAAAATCACGCTCAGGAGTCAAATTTCCGACATTTCAGACATTTTGAAAACTGCAGGGGGGTTTGGGGAAAATATGACCCATCGCTGTTTTCAGTAATTGGCAAATTTTCGGTATAAAAATTCGTAATTTGAAACTGAAAATAGGTGCAGAGAGTCAGAATTCGGCTCAAAAATCACGCTCATTAGTCAAATTTCCGACATTTCAGACATTTTGAAAACTGCAGGGGGGTTTGGGCAAAATATGACCCATCGCCGTTTTCAGTAATTGGCATATTTTCGGTATGAAACGTCGTAATTTGAAACTGAAAATAGGTGCTGAGAGTCAGAATTCGGCTCAAAAATCACGCTCAAGAGTCAAACTTCAGACATTTTGAAAACTGCATAGGGGTTTGGCCAAAATATGACCCACCGTAGTTTTCAGTAATTGGCATATTTTCGGTATAAAAAGTCGTAATTTGAAATCGAAAATAGGTGCACAGAGTCAGAATTCGAAAAAAATCACGCTCAGGAGTCAAATTTCCGACATTGCAAACATTTTGAAAACTGCAGAGTGGTTTAAGCAAAATATGACCCATCGCCGTTTACAGTAATTCGCATATTTTCTTTATGAAACGTCGTAATTTGAAACTGAAAATAGGTGCAGAGAGTCAGAATTCGGCTCAAAAATCACGCTCAGGATTCAAATTTCCGACATTTCAGACATTTTGAAAACTGCAGGGGGGGTTTGGGCAAAATATGACCCATCGCCGTTTTCAGTAATTGGTATATTTTCGGTATGAAACGTCGTAATATGAAACTGAAAATAGGTGCAGAGTGTCAGAATTCGGCTCAAAAATCACGCTCAGGAGTCAAATTTCCGACATTTCAGACATTTTGAAAACTGCAGGGGGGTTTGGGCAAAATATGACCCATCGCCGTTTTCAGTAATTGGCATATTGTCGGTATAAAAAGTCGTAATTTGAAACTGAAAACAGGTGCACAGAGTCTGAATTCGGCTCAAAAATCACGCTCAGGAGTCAAATTTCCGACATTTCAGACATTTTGAAAACTGCAGGGGGGTTTGGGCAAAATATGACCCATCGCCGTTTGCAGTAATTAGCATATTTTCGGTATGAAACGTCGTAATTTGAAACTGAAAATAGGTGCAGAGAGTCAGAATTCGGCTCAAAAATCACGCTCAGGAGTAAAATTTCCGACATTTCAGACATTTTGAAAACTGCAGGGGGGGTTTGGGCAAAATATGACCCATCGCCGTTTTCAGTAATTGGTATATTTTCGGTATGAAACGTCGTAATATGAAACTGAAAATAGGTGCAGAGAGTCAGAATTCGGAAAAAAAATCACGCTCAGGAGTCAAATTTCCGACATTTCAGACATTTTGAAAACTGCAGGGGGGTTTGGGCAAAATATGACCCATCGCCGTTTTCAGTAATTGGCATATTGTCGGTATAAAAAGTCGTAATTTGAAACTGAAAACAGGTACACAGAGTCTGAATTCGGCTCAAAAATCACGCTAAGGATTCAAATTTCCGACATTTCAGACATTTTGAAAACTGCAGGGGGGTTTGGGCAAAATATGACCCATCGCCGTTTGCAGTAATTAGCATATTTTCGGTATGAAACGTCGTAATTTGAAACTGAAAATAGGTGCAGAGAGTCAGAATTCGGCTCAAAAATCACGCTCAGGAGTCAAATTTCCGACATTTTAGACATTTTAAAAACTGCTGGGGGGTTCGTGCAAAATTTGACCCATCGCCGTTTTCAGAAATTTGGCATATTTTCGGTATGAAAAGTCGTAATTTGAAACTGAAAATTGGTGCAGAGAGTCAGACTTCGGCTCAAAAATCACGCTCAGGAGTCAAATTTAGACATTTCAGACATTTTGAAAACTGCAGGGGGGTTTGGGCAAAATATGACCCATCGCCGTTTTCAGTAATTGGCATATTTTCGGTATGAAACGTCGTAATTTGAAATTGAAAATAGGTGCAGAGAGTCAGAATTCGGCTCAAAAATCACGTTCAGGAGTCAAATTTCCGACATTTCAGACATTTTAAAAACTGCAGGGGGGTTTGGGCAAAATATGACCCATCGCCGTTTTCAGTAATTGGCATATTTTCAGTATGAAACCTCGTAATTTGAAACTGAAAATAGGTGCTGAGAGTCAGAATTCGGCTCGAAAATCACGCTCAGGAGTCAAATTTCAGACATTTTGAAAACTGCAGAGGGGGTTGGCCAAAATATGACCCATCTCCGTTTTCAGTAATTGGCATATTTTCGGTATAAAAAGTCGTAATTTGAAACTGAAAATAGGTGCAGAGATTCAGAATCGGATAAAAAATCACGCTCAGGAGTCAAATTTCCGACATTGCAAACATTTTGAAAACTGCAGGGGGGTTTGGGCAAAATATGACCCATCGCCGTTTACAGTAATTGGCATATTTTCGGTATGAAACGTCGTAATTTGAAACTGAAAATAGGTGCAGAGAGTCAAAATTTGGCGAAAAAATCACGCTCAGGAGTCAAATTTCCGACATTTCAGACATTTTGAAAACTGCAGGGGGGTTTGGGCAAAATATGACCCATCGCTGTTTTCAGTAATTGGCATATTTTCGGTTTAAAAATTCGTAATTTGAAACTGAAAATAGGTGCAGAGAGTCAGAATTCGGCGCAAAAATCACGCTCAGGAGTCAAATTTCCGACATTTCAGACAATTTGAAAACTGGAGGGGGATTTGGGCAAAATATGTCCCATCGCCGTTTACAGTAATTGGCATATTATTGGTATGAAACGTCGTAATTTGAAACTGAAAATAGGTGCAGAGAGTCAGAATTCGGCTCAAAAATCACGCTCAGGAGTCAAATTTCCGACATTTCAGACATTTTGAAAACTGCAGGGGGGTTTGGGCAAAATATGACCCATCGCCGTTTTCAGTAATTGGCATATTTTCGGTATGAAACGTCGTAATTTGAAACTGAAAATAGGTGCTGAGAGTCAGAATTCGGCTCAAAAATCACGCTCAAGAGTCAAACTTCAGACATTTTGAAAACTGCATGGGGGTTTGGCCAAAATATGACCCACCGTAGTTTTCAGTAATTGGCATATTTTCGGTATAAAAAGTCGTAATTTGAAATCGAAAATAGGTGCACAGAGTCAGAATTCGAAAAAAATCACGCTCAGGAGTCAAATTTCCGACATTGCAAACATTTTGAAAACTGCAGAGTGGTTTAAGCAAAATATGACCCATCGCCGTTTACAGTAATTCGCATATTTTCTTTATGAAACGTCTTAATTTGAAACTGAAAATAGGTGCAGAGAGTCAGAATTCGGCTCAAAAATCACGCTCAGGAGTCAAATTTCCGACATTTTAGACATTTTAAAAACTGCTGGGGGGTTCGTGCAAAATTTGACCCATCGCCGTTTTCAGAAATTTGGCATATTTTCGGTATGAAAAGTCGTAATTTGAAACTGAAAATTGGTGCAGAGAGTCAGACTTCGGCTCAAAAATCACGCTCAGGAGTCAAATTTAGACATTTCAGACATTTTAAAAACTGCAGGGGGGTTTGGGCAAAATATGACCCATCGCCGTTTTCAGTAATTGGCATATTTTCAGTATGAAACCTCGTAATTTGAAACTGAAAATAGGTGCTGAGAGTCAGAATTCGGCTCGAAAATCACGCTCAGGAGTCAAATTTCAGACATTTTGAAAACTGCAGAGGGGGTTGGCCAAAATATGACCCATCTCCGTTTTCAGTAATTGGCATATTTTCGGTATAAAAAGTCGTAATTTGAAACTGAAAATAGGTGCAGAGATTCAGAATCGGATAAAAAATCACGCTCAGGAGTCAAATTTCCGACATTGCAAACATTTTGAAAACTGCAGGGGGGTTTGGGCAAAATATGACCCATCGCCGTTTACAGTAATTGGCATATTTTCGGTATGAAACGTCGTAATTTGAAACTGAAAATAGGTGCAGAGAGTCAAAATTTGGCGAAAAAATCACGCTCAGGAGTCAAATTTCCGACATTTCAGACATTTTGAAAACTGCAGGGGGGTTTGGGCAAAATATGACCCATCGCTGTTTTCAGTAATTGGCATATTTTCGGTTTAAAAATTCGTAATTTGAAACTGAAAATAGGTGCAGAGAGTCAGAATTCGGCGCAAAAATCACGCTCAGGAGTCAAATTTCCGACATTTCAGACAATTTGAAAACTGGAGGGGGATTTGGGCAAAATATGTCCCATCGCCGTTTACAGTAATTGGCATATTATTGGTATGAAACGTCGTAATTTGAAACTGAAAATAGGTGCAGAGAGTCAGAATTCGGCTCAAAAATCACGCTCAGGAGTCAAATTTCCGACATTTCAGACATTTTGAAAACTGCAGGGGGGTTTGGGCAAAATATGACCCATCGCCGTTTTCAGTAATTGGCATATTTTCGGTATAAAAAGTTGCAATTTGAAACTGAAAATAGGTGCAGAGATTCAGAATTCGGCTCAATAATCACGCTCAGGAGTCAAATTTCCGACATTTTAGACATTTTGAAAACTGCAGGGGGGTTTGGGCAAAATATGACCCATTGCCGTTTACAGTAATTGGCATATTTTCGGTATGAAACGTCGTAATTTGCAACTGAAAATAGGTGCAGAGAGTCAGAATTCGGCTCAAAAATCACGCTCAAGAGTCAAATTTCAGATATTTTAAAAACTGCAGGGTGGTTTGGGCAAAATATGACCCATCGCCGTTTTCAGTAATTGGCATATTTTCGGTATGAAACGTCGTAATTTGAAACTGAAAATAGGTGCAGAGAGTCAGAATTCGGTCAAAAATTACGCTCAGGAGTCAAATTTCAGACATTTTGAAAACTGCAGGGGGGTTTGGCCAAAATATGACCCTTCATTGTTTTCAGTAATTGGCAAATTTTCGGTATAAAAAGTCGTAATTTGAAACTGAAAATAGGTGGAGAGAGTCAGAATTCGGATAAAAAATAACGCTCAGGAGTCAAATTTCCGACATTGCAAACATTTTGAAAACTGCAGGGGGGTTTGCGCAAAATATGACCCATTGCCGTTTACAGTAATTGGCATATTTTCGATATGAAACGTCGTAATTTGAAACTGAAAATTGGTGCAGAGAGTCAGAATTCGGCTCAAAAATCACGCTCAGGAGTCAAATTTCCGACATTTCAGACATTTTGAAAACTGCAGGGGTGTTTGGGCAAAATATGACCCATCGCCGTTTTCAGTAATTGGCATATTTTCGGTATAAAAAGTCGTAATTTGAAACTGAAAATAGGTGCAGAGAGTCAGAATTCGGCTCAAAAATCACACTCAGGAGTCAAATTTCCGACATTTCAGACATTTTGATAACTGCTGGGGGGTTTGGGCAAAATATGACCAATCGCCGTTTTCTGTAATTGGCATATTTTCTGTATAAAAATTCGTAATTTGAAACTGAAAATAGGTGCAGAGAGTCAGAATTCGGCGCAAAAATCACGCTCAGGAGTCAAATTTCCGACATTTCAGACATTTTAAAAACTGCAGGGAGGTTTGGGCAAAATATGACCCATCGCCGTTTTCAGTAATTGGCATATTTTCTGTATGTAAAGTCGTAATTTAAAACTGAAAATAGGTGCAGAGAGTCAGAATTCGGCTCAAAAATCACGCTCAGGAGTCAAATTTCAGACATATTGAAAACTGCAGGGGGGTTTGGCAAAAATATGACCCATCTCCGTTTTCAGTAATTGGCATATTTTCGCTATGAAACGTCGTAATTTGAAACTAAAAATAGGTGCAGAGAGTCAGAATTCGGATAAAAAATCACGCTCAGGAGTCAAATTTCCGACATTGCAAACATTTTGAAAACTGCAGGGGGGTTTGGGCAAAGTATGACCCATCGCCCTTTACAGTAATTGGCATATTTTGGGTATGAAACGTCGTAATTTGAAACTGAAAATAGGTGCAGAGAGTCAGAATTCGGATCAAAAATCACGCTCAGGAGTCAAATTTCCGACATTTCAGACATTTTGAAAACTGCAGGGGGGGTTTGGGCAAAATATGACCCATCGCCGTTTTCAGTAATTGGCATATTTTCGGTATGAAACGTCGTAATTTGAAACTGAAAATAGGTGCAGAGAGTCAGAATTCGGCTCAAAAGTCACGCTCAGGAGTCAAATTTCCGACATTTCAGACATTTTGAAAACTGCAGGGGGGTTTGGGCAAAATATGACCCATCGCCGTTTTCAGTAATTGGCATATTTTCGGAATAAAAAGTCGTTATTTGAAACTGAAAATAGGTGCAGAGAGTCAGAATTCGGATAAAAAATCACGCTCAGGAGTCAAATTTCCGACATTTCAGACAATTTGAAAACTGCAGGGGGATTTGGGCAAAATATGTCCCATCGCTGTTTACAGTAATTGGCATATTATTGGTATGAAACGTCGTAATATGAAACTGAAAATAGGTGCAGCGAGTCAGAATTCGGCTCAAAAATCACGCTCAGGAGTCAAATTTCCGACATTTCAGACATTTTGAAAACTGCAGGGGGGTTTGGGCAAAATATGACCCATCGCCGTTTTCAGTAATTGGCATATTTTCGGTAAAAAAAGTCGTAATTTGAAACTGAAAATAGGTGCAGAGAGTCAGAATTCGGCTCAAAAATCACACTCAGGAGACAAATTTCCGACATTTCAGACATTTTGATAACTGCTGGGGGGGTTTGGGCAAAATATGACCCATCGCCGTTTTCAGTAATTGACATATTTTCGGTATAAAAATTCGTAAATTGAAACTGAAAATAGGTGCAGAGAGTAAGAATTCGGCGCAAAAATCACGCTCAGGAGTCAAATTTCCGACATTTCAGACATTTTAAAAACTGCAGGGAGGTTTGGGCAAAATATGACCCATCGCCGTTTTCAGTAATTGGCATATTTTCGGTATGAAACGCCGGAATTTGAAACTGAAAATAGGTGCAGAGAGGACGAATTCGGCTCAAAAATCACGCTCAGGAGTCAAATTTCAGATATTTTGAAAACTGCAGGGGGGTTTGGCAAAAATATGACCCATCGCTGTTTTCAGTAATTGGCATATTTTCGCTATGAAACGTCGTAATTTGAAACTGAAAATAGGTGCAGAGAGTCAGAATTCGGCTCAAAAATCACGCTCAGGAGTCAAATTTTTGACATTTTGAAAACTGCAGGGGGGTTTGGCAAAAATATGACCCATCGCCGTTTTCAGTAATTGGCATATTTTCGGTATAAAAATTCGTAATTTGAAACTGAAAATAGGTGCAGAAAGTCAGAATTCGGATAAAAAATCACGCTCAGGATTCCAATTTCCGACATTGCAAACATTTTGAAAACTGCAGAGGGGTTTGGGCAAAATATGACCCATCGCCGTTTACAGTAATTGGCATATTTTAGGTATGAAACGTCGTAATTTGAAACTGAAAATAGGTGCAGAGAGTCAGAATTCGGCTCAAAAATCACGTTCAGGAGTCAAATTTCCGACATTTCAGACATTTTATAAACTGCAAGGGGGTTTGGGCAAAATATGACCCATCGCCGTTTTCAGTAATTGGCATATTTTCGGTATAAAAAGTCGTAATTTGAAACTGAAAATAGGTGCAGAGAGTCAGAATTCGGCTCAAAAATAACGCTCAGGAGTCAAGTTTCCGACATTTCAGACATTTTAAAAACTGCATGGGGGTTCGGGCAAAATATGACCCATCGCCGTTTTCAGTAATTGGCATATTTTCGGTATGAAAAGTCGTAATTTGAAACTGAAAATAGGTGCAGAGAGTCAGAATTCGGCTCAAAAATCACGCTCAGGAGTCAAATTTCCGACATTTCAGACATTTTGAAAACTGCAGGGGGGGTTTGGGCAAAATATGTCCCATCGCCGTTTCCATTAATTGGCATATTTTCGGTATGAAACGTCGTAATTTGAAACTGAAAATAGGTGCAGAGAGTCAGAATTCGGCTCAAATGTCACGCTCAGGAGTCAAATTTCCGACATTTCAGACATTTTAAAAACTGCAGGGGGGTTTGGGTAAAATATGACCCATCGCTGTTTTCAGTAATTGGCATATTTTCGGTATGAAAAGTCGTAATTTGAAACTGAAAATAGATGCAGAGAGTTAGAATTCGGCTCAAAAATCACGCTCAGGAGTCAAATTTCCGACATTTCAGATATTTTGAAAACTGCAGGGGGGTTTGGGTAAAATATGACCCATCGCTGTATTCAGTAATTGGCATATTTTCGGTATAAAAAGTCGTAATTTGAAACTGAAAATAGGTGCAGAAAGTAAGAATTCGGATAAAAAATCACGATCAGGAGTCAAATTTCTGACATTTCAGACATTTTAAAAACTGCCGGGGGGTTTGGGCAAAATATGACCCATCGCCGCTTTTCAGTAATTGGCATATTTTTGGTATGAAACGTCGTAATTTGAAACTGAAAATAGGTGCAGCGAGTCAGAATTCGGCTCAAAAATCACGCTCAGGAGTCAAATTTCCGACATTTCAGACATTTTGAAAACTGCAGGGGGGTTTGGGCAAAATATGACCCATCGCCGTTTTCAGTAATTGGCATATTTTCGATATAAAAAGTCGCAATTTGAAACTGAAAATAGGTGCAGAGATTCAGAATTCGGCTCAAAAATCACGCTCAGGAGTCAAATTTCAGACATTTTAAAAACTGCAGGGTGGTTTGGGGAAAATATGACCCATCGCCGTTTTCAGTAATTGGCATATTTTCGGTATGAAACGTCGTAATTTGAAACTGAAAATAGGTTCAGAGAGTCAGAATTCGGTCAAAAATCACGCTCAGGAGTCAAACTTCAGACATTTTGAAAACTGCAGGGGGGTTTGGCCAAAATATGACCCTTCGTTGTTTTCAGTAATTGGCATATTTTCGGTATAAAAAGTCGTAATTTGAAACTGAAAATAGGTGCAGAGAGTCAGAATTCGGCTCAAAAATCACGCTCAGGAGTCAAATTTCCGACATTTCAGACATTTTGAAAACTGCAGGGGGGTTTCGGCAAAATATGACCCATCGCCGTTTTCAGTAATTGGCATATTTTCGGTAAAAAAAGTCGTAATTTGAAACTGAAAATAGGTGCAGAGAGTCAGAATTCGGCTCAAAAATCACACTCAGGAGACAAATTTCCGACATTTCAGACATTTTGATAACTGCTGGGGGGTTTGGGCAAAATATGACCCATCGCCGTTTTCAGTAATTGACATATTTTCGGTATAAAAATTCGTAAATTGAAACTGAAAATAGGTGCAGAGAGTAAGAATTCGGCGCAAAAATCACGCTCAGGAGTCAAATTTCCGACATTTCAGACATTTTAAAAACTGCAGGGAGGTTTGGGCAAAATATGACCCATCGCCGTTTTCAGTAATTGGCATATTTTCGGTATGAAACGCCGTAATTTGAAACTGAAAATAGGTGCAGAGAGGACGAATTCGGCTCAAAAATCACGCTCAGGAGTCAAATTTCAGACATTTTGAAAACTGCAGGGGGGTTTGGCAAAAATATGACCCATCGCTGTTTTCAGTAACTGGCATATTTTCGCTATGAAACGTCGTAATTTGAAACTGAAAATAGGTGCAGAGAGTCAGAATTCGGCTCAAAAATCACGCTCAGGAGTCAAATTTTTGACATTTTGAAAACTGCAGGGGGGTTTGGCAAAAATATGACCCATCGCCGTTTTCAGTAATTGGCATATTTTCGGTATAAAAAGTCGTAATTTGAAACTGAAAATAGGTGCAGAAAGTCAGAATTCGGATAAAAAATCACGCTCAGGATTCAAATTTCCGACATTGCAAACATTTTGAAAACTGCAGAGGGGTTTGGGCAAAATATGACCCATCGCCGTTTACAGTAATTGGCATATTTTAGGTATGAAACGTCGTAATTTGAAACTGAAAATAGGTGCAGAGAGTCAGAATTCGGCTCAAAAATCACGCTCAGGAGTCAAATTTCCGACATTTCAGACATTTTATAAACTGCAAGGGGGTTTGGGCAAAATATGACCAATCGCCGTTTTCAGTAATTGGCATATTTTCGGTATAAAAAGTCGTAATTTGAAACTGAAAATAGGTGCAGAGAGTCAGAATTCGGCTCAAAAATCACGCTCAGGAGTCAAGTTTCCGACATTTCAGACATTTTAAAAACTGCATGGGGGTTCGGGCAAAATATGACCCATCGCCGTTTTCAGTAATTGGCATATTTTCGGTATGAAAAGTCGTAATTTGAAACTGAAAATAGGTGCAGAGAGTCAGAATTCGGCTCAAAAATCACGCTCAGGAGTCAAATTTCCGACATTTCAGACATTTTGAAAACTGCAGGGGGGGTTTGGGCAAAATATGTCCCATCGCCGTTTCCATTAATTGGCATATTTTCGGTATGAAACGTCGTAATTTGAAACTGAAAATAGGTGTAGAGAGTCAGAATTCGGGTCAAATGTCACGCTCAGGAGCCAAATTTCCGACATTTCAGACATTTTAAAAACTGCAGGGGGGTTTGGGTAAAATATGACCCATCGCTGTTTTCAGTAATTGGCATATTTTCTGTATGAAAAGTCGTAATTTGAAACTGAAAATAGATGCAGAGAGTTAGAATTCGGCTCAAAAATAACGCTCAGGAGTCAAATTTCCGACATTTCAGACATTTTGAAAACTGCAGGGGGGTTTGGGTAAAATATGACCCATCGCTGTATTCAGTAATTGGCATATTTTCGGTATAAAAAGTCGTAATTTGAAACTGAAAATAGGTGCAGAAAGTAAGAATTCGGATAAAAAATCACGATCAGGAGTCAAATTTCTGACATTTCAGACATTTTAAAAACTGCCGGGGGGTTTGGGCAAAATATGACCCATCGCTGCTTTCAGTAATTGGCATATTTTTGGTATGAAACGTCGTAATTTGAAACTGAAAATAGGTGCAGAGAGTCAGAATTCGGCTCAAAAGTCACTATCAGGAGTCCAATTTCAGACATTTTGAAAACTGCAGGGGGGGGTATGGGCAAAATAGGTCCCATCGCCGTTTTCAGTAATTGGCATATTTTCAGTATGCAACGTTGTAATTTGAAACTGAAAATAGGTGCAGAGAGTCAGAATTCGGCTCAAAAGTCACGCTCAGGAGTCAAATTTCCGACATTTCAGACATTTTGAAAACTGCAGGGGGGTTTGGGCAAAATATGACCCAACGCCGTTTGCAGTAATTGGCATATTTTCGGTATGAAAAGTCGTAATTTGAAACTGAAAATAGGTGCAGAGAGTCAGAATTCGGATAAAAAATCACGCTCAGGAGTCAAATTTCCGACATTGCAAACATTTTGAAAACTGCAGGGGGGTTTGGGCAAAATATGACCCATCGCCGTTTACAGTAATTGGCATATTTTCGGTATGAAACGTCGTAATTTGAAACTGAAAATAGGTGCAGAGAGTAAGAATTCGGCTCAAAAATCACGCTCAGGAGTCAAATTTCCGACATTTCAGACATTTTGAAAACTGCAGGGGGGTTTTGGCAAAATATGACCCATCGCCGTTTTCAGTAATTGGCATATTTTCGGTATAAAAATTCGTAATTTGAAACTGAAAATAGGTGCAGAGAGTCAGAATGCGGCGCAAAAATCACGCTCAGGAGTCAAATTTCCGACATTTCAGACATTTTAAAAACTGCAGGGAGGTTTGGGCAAAATATGACCCATCGCCGTTTTCAGTAATTGGCAAATTTTTGGTATGAAAAGTCGTAATTTGAAACTGAAAATAGGTGCAGAGAGTCAGAATTCGGCTCAAAAATCACGCTCAGGAGTCAAATTTCAGACATTTTGAAAACTGCAGGCGGGTTTGGCAAAAATATGATCCATCCCCGTTTTCAGTAATTGGCATACTTTCGCTATGAAACGTCGTAATTTGAAACTGAAAATAGGTGCAGAGAGTCAAAATTCGGCTCAAAAATCACGCTCAGGAGTCAAATTTCAGACATTTTGAAAACTACAGGGGGTTTTGGCCAAAATATGACCCATCGCCGTTTTCAGTAATTGGCATATTTTCGGTATAAAAAGTCGTAATTTGAAACTGAAAATAGGTGCAGAAAGTCAGAACTCGGATAAAAAATCACGCTCAGGAGTCAAATTTCCGACATTGCAAACATTTTGAAAACTGCAGAGGGGTTTGGGCAAAATATGACCCATCGCCGTTTACAGTAATTGGCATATTTTCAGTATGAAACGTCGTAATTTGAAACTGAAAATAGGTGCAGAGAGTCAGAATTCGGCTCAAAAATCACGCTCAGGAGTCAAATTTCCGGCATTTCAGACATTTTGAAAACTGCAGGGGGATTTGGGCAAAATATGACCCATCGCCGTTTTCAGTAATTGGCATATTTTCGGTATAAAAAGTCGTAATTTGAAACTGAAAATAGGTGCAGAGAGTCAGAATTCGGCTCAAAAATCACGCTCAGGAGTCAAATTTACGGCATTTCAGACATTTTGAAAACTGCAGGGGGGTTTGGGCAAAATATGACCCATCGCCGTTTTCAGTAATTGGCATATTTTCGGTATAAAAAGTCGTAATTTGAAACTGAAAATAGGTGCAGAAAGTCAGAATTCGGACAAAAAATCACGCTCAGGAGTCACATTTCCGACATTGCAAACATTTTGAAAACTGCAGAGGGGTTTGGGCAAAATATGACCCATCGCCGTTTTCAGTAATTGGCATATTTTAGGTATGAAAAGTCGTAATTTGAAACTGAAAATAGGTGCAGAGAGTCAGCATTCGGCTCAAAAATCACGCTCAGGAGTCAAATTTCAGACATTTTGAAAACTGCAGGGTGGTTTGGCAAAAATATGACCCATCCCCGTTTTCAGTAATTGGCATACTTTCGCTATGACACGTCGTAATTTGAAACTGAAAATAGGTGCAGAGAGTCAAAATTCGGCTCAAAAATCACGCTCAGGAGTCAAATTTCAGACATTTTGAAAACTGCAGGGGGGTTTGGCCAAAATATGACCAATCGCCGTTTTCAGTAATTGGCATATTTTCGGTATAAAAAGTCGTAATTTGAAACTGAAAATAGGTGCAGAAAGTCAGAATTCGGATAAAAAATCACGCTCAGGAGTCAAATTTCCGACATTGCAAACATTTTGAAAACTGCAGAGGGGTTTGGGCAAAATATGACCCATCGCCGTTTACAGTAATAGGCATATTTTCAGTATGAAACGTCGTAATTTGAAACTGAAAATAGGTGCAGAGAGTCAGAATTCGGCTCAAAAATCACGCTCAGGAGTCAAATTTCCGGCATTTCAGACATTTTGAAAACTGCAGGGGGGTTTGTGCAAAATATGACCCATCGCCGTTTTCAGTAATTGGCATATTTTCGGTATAAAAAGTCGTAATTTGAAACTGAAAATAGGTGCAGAAAGTCAGAACTCGGATAAAAAATCACGCTCAGGAGTCAAATTTCCGACATTGCAAACATTTTGAAAACTGCAGAGGGGTTTGGGCAAAATATGACCCATCGCCGTTTACAGTAATTGGCATATTTTCAGTATGAAACGTCGTAATTTGAAACTGAAAATAGGTGCAGAGAGTCAGAATTCGGCTCAAAAATCACGCTCAGGAGTCAAATTTCCGGCATTTCAGACATTTTGAAAACTGCAGGGGGATTTGGGCAAAATATGACCCATCGCCGTTTTCAGTAATTGGCATATTTTCGGTATAAAAAGTCGTAATTTGAAACTGAAAATAGGTGCAGAGAGTCAGAATTCGGCTCAAAAATCACGCTCAGGAGTCAAATTTACGGCATTTCAGACATTTTGAAAACTGCAGGGGGGTTTGGGCAAAATATGACCCATCGCCGTTTTCAGTAATTGGCATATTTTCGGTATAAAAAGTCGTAATTTGAAACTGAAAATAGGTGCAGAAAGTCAGAATTCGGACAAAAAATCACGCTCAGGAGTCACATTTCCGACATTGCAAACATTTTGAAAACTGCAGAGGGGTTTGGGCAAAATATGACCCATCGCCGTTTTCAGTAATTGGCATATTTTAGGTATGAAAATTCGTAATTTGAAAATGAAAATAGGTGCAGAGAGTCAGCATTCGGCTCAAAAATCACGCTCAGGAGTCAAATTTCAGACATTTTGAAAACTGCAGGGGGGTTTGGCAAAAATATGACCCATCCCCGTTTTCAGTAATTGGCATACTTTCGCTATGACACGTCGTAATTTGAAACTGAAAATAGGTGCAGAGAGTCAAAATTCGGCTCAAAAATCACGCTCAGGAGTCAAATTTCAGACATTTTGAAAACTGCAGGGGGGTTTGGCCAAAATATGACCAATCGCCGTTTTCAGTAATTGGCATATTTTCGGTATAAAAAGTCGTAATTTGAAACTGAAAATAGGTGCAGAAAGTCAGAATTCGGATAAAAAATCACGCTCAGGAGTCAAATTTCCGACATTGCAAACATTTTGAAAACTGCAGAGGGGTTTGGGCAAAATATGACCCATCGCCGTTTACAGTAATAGGCATATTTTCAGTATGAAACGTCGTAATTTGAAACTGAAAATAGGTGCAGAGAGTCAGAATTCGGCTCAAAAATCACGCTCAGGAGTCAAATTTCCGGCATTTCAGACATTTTGAAAACTGCAGGGGGGTTTGTGCAAAATATGACCCATCGCCGTTTTCAGTAATTGGCATATTTTCGGTATAAAAAGTCGTAATTTGAAACTGAAAATAGGTGCAGAGAGTCAGAATTCGGCTCAAAAATCACGCTCAGGAGTCAAATTTCAGGCATTTCAGACATTTTGAAAACTGCAGGGGGGTTTGGGCAAAATATGACCCATCGATGTTTTCAGTAATTGCCATATTTTCGGTATAAAAATCGTAATTTGAAACTGAAAATAGGTGCAGAGAGTCAGAATTCGGCTCAAAAGTCACGCTCAGGAGTCAAATTTCCGACATTTCAGACATTTTGAAAACTGCAGGGGGGTTTGGGCAAAATATGACCCAACGCCGTTTGCAGTAATTGGCATATTTTCGGTATGAAAAGTCGTAATTTGAAACAGAAAATAGGTGCAGAGAGTCAGAATTCGGATAAAAAATCACGCTCAGGAGTCAAATTTCCGACATTGCAAACATTTTGAAAACTGCAGGGGGGTTTGGGCAAAATATGACCCATCGCCGTTTACAGTAATTGGCATATTTTCGGTATGAAACGTCGTAATTTGAAACTGAAAATAGGTGCAGAGAGTAAGAATTCGGCTCAAAAATCACGCTCAGGAGTCAAATTTCCGACATTTCAGACATTTTGAAAACTGCAGGGGGGTTTTGGCAAAATATGACCCATCGCCGTTTTCAGTAATTGGCATATTTTCGGTATAAAAATTCGTAATTTGAAACTGAAAATAGGTGCAGAGAGTCAGAATGCGGCGCAAAAATCACGCTCAGGAGTCAAATTTCCGACATTTCAGACATTTTAAAAACTGCAGGGAGGTTTGGGCAAAATATGACCCATCGCCGTTTTCAGTAATTGGCAAATTTTTGGTATGAAAAGTCGTAATTTGAAACTGAAAATAGGTGCAGAGAGTCAGAATTCGGCTCAAAAATCACGCTCAGGAGTCAAATTTCAGACATTTTGAAAACTGCAGGCGGGTTTGGCAAAAATATGATCCATCCCCGTTTTCAGTAATTGGCATACTTTCGCTATGAAACGTCGTAATTTGAAACTGAAAATAGGTGCAGAGAGTCAAAATTCGGCTCAAAAATCACGCTCAGGAGTCAAATTTCAGACATTTTGAAAACTGCAGGGGGTTTTGGCCAAAATATGACCCATCGCCGTTTTCAGTAATTGGCATATTTTCGGTATAAAAAGTCGTAATTTGAAACTGAAAATAGGTGCAGAAAGTCAGAACTCGGATAAAAAATCACGCTCAGGAGTCAAATTTCCGACATTGCAAACATTTTGAAAACTGCAGAGGGGTTTGGGCAAAATATGACCCATCGCCGTTTTCAGTAATTGGCATATTTTAGGTATGAAAAGTCGTAATTTGAAACTGAAAATAGGTGCAGAGAGTCAGCATTCGGCTCAAAAATCACGCTCAGGAGTCAAATTTCAGACATTTTGAAAACTGCAGGGTGGTTTGGCAAAAATATGACCCATCCCCGTTTTCAGTAATTGGCATACTTTCGCTATGACACGTCGTAATTTGAAACTGAAAATAGGTGCAGAGAGTCAAAATTCGGCACAAAAATCACGCTCAGGAGTCAAATTTCAGACATTTTGAAAACTGCAGGGGGGTTTGGCCAAAATATGACCAATCGCCGTTTTCAGTAATTGGCATATTTTCGGTATAAAAAGTCGTAATTTGAAACTGAAAATAGGTGCAGAAAGTCAGAATTCGGATAAAAAATCACGCTCAGGAGTCAAATTTCCGACATTGCAAACATTTTGAAAACTGCAGAGGGGTTTGGGCAAAATATGACCCATCGCCGTTTACAGTAATAGGCATATTTTCAGTATGAAACGTCGTAATTTGAAACTGAAAATAGGTGCAGAGAGTCAGAATTCGGCTCAAAAATCACGCTCAGGAGTCAAATTTCCGGCATTTCAGACATTTTGAAAACTGCAGGGGGGTTTGTGCAAAATATGACCCATCGCCGTTTTCAGTAATTGGCATATTTTCGGTATAAAAAGTCGTAATTTGAAACTGAAAATAGGTGCAGAAAGTCAGAACTCGGATAAAAAATCACGCTCAGGAGTCAAATTTCCGACATTGCAAACATTTTGAAAACTGCAGAGGGGTTTGGGCAAAATATGACCCATCGCCGTTTACAGTAATTGGCATATTTTCAGTATGAAACGTCGTAATTTGAAACTGAAAATAGGTGCAGAGAGTCAGAATTCGGCTCAAAAATCACGCTCAGGAGTCAAATTTCCGGCATTTCAGACATTTTGAAAACTGCAGGGGGATTTGGGCAAAATATGACCCATCGCCGTTTTCAGTAATTGGCATATTTTCGGTATAAAAAGTCGTAATTTGAAACTGAAAATAGGTGCAGAGAGTCAGAATTCGGCTCAAAAATCACGCTCAGGAGTCAAATTTACGGCATTTCAGACATTTTGAAAACTGCAGGGGGGTTTGGGCAAAATATGACCCATCGCCGTTTTCAGTAATTGGCATATTTTCGGTATAAAAAGTCGTAATTTGAAACTGAAAATAGGTGCAGAAAGTCAGAATTCGGACAAAAAATCACGCTCAGGAGTCACATTTCCGACATTGCAAACATTTTGAAAACTGCAGAGGGGTTTGGGCAAAATATGACCCATCGCCGTTTTCAGTAATTGGCATATTTTAGGTATGAAAAGTCGTAATTTGAAACTGAAAATAGGTGCAGAGAGTCAGCATTCGGCTCAAAAATCACGCTCAGGAGTCAAATTTCAGACATTTTGAAAACTGCAGGGGGGTTTGGCAAAAATATGACCCATCCCCGTTTTCAGTAATTGGCATACTTTCGCTATGACACGTCGTAATTTGAAACTGAAAATAGGTGCAGAGAGTCAAAATTCGGCTAAAAAATCACGCTCAGGAGTCAAATTTCAGACATTTTGAAAACTGCAGGGGGGTTTGGCCAAAATATGACCAATCGCCGTTTTCAGTAATTGGCATATTTTCGGTATAAAAAGTCGTAATTTGAAACTGAAAATAGGTGCAGAAAGTCAGAATTCGGATAAAAAATCACGCTCAGGAGTCAAATTTCCGACATTGCAAACATTTTGAAAACTGCAGAGGGGTTTGGGCAAAATATGACCCATCGCCGTTTACAGTAATAGGCATATTTTCAGTATGAAACGTCGTAATTTGAAACTGAAAATAGGTGCAGAGAGTCAGAATTCGGCTCAAAAATCACGCTCAGGAGTCAAATTTCCGGCATTTCAGACATTTTGAAAACTGCAGGGGGGTTTGTGCAAAATATGACCCATCGCCGTTTTCAGTAATTGGCATATTTTCGGTATAAAAAGTCGTAATTTGAAACTGAAAATAGGTGCAGAGAGTCAGAATTCGGCTCAAAAATCACGCTCAGGAGTCAAATTTCCGGCATTTCAGACATTTTGAAAACTGCAGGGGGGTTTGGGCAAAATATGACCCATCGATGTTTTCAGTAATTGCCATATTTTCGGTATAAAAATCGTAATTTGAAACTGAAAATAGGTGCAGAGAGTCAGAATTCGGCTCAAAAGTCACGCTCAGGAGTCAAATTTCCGACATTTCAGACATTTTGAAAACTGCAGGGGGGTTTGGGCAAAATATGACCCAACGCCGTTTGCAGTAATTGGCATATTTTCGGTATGAAAAGTCGTAATTTGAAACTGAAAATAGGTGCAGAAAGTCAGAATTCGGATAAAAAATCACGCTCAGGAGTCAAATTTCCGACATTGCAAACATTTTGAAAACTGCAGAGGGGTTTGGGCAAAATATGACCCATCGCCGTTTACAGTAATAGGCATATTTTCAGTATGAAACGTCGTAATTTGAAACTGAAAATAGGTGCAGAGAGTCAGAATTCGGCTCAAAAATCACGCTCAGGAGTCAAATTTCCGGCATTTCAGACATTTTGAAAACTGCAGGGGGGTTTGTGCAAAATATGACCCATCGCCGTTTTCAGTAATTGGCATATTTTCGGTATAAAAAGTCGTAATTTGAAACTGAAAATAGGTGCAGAGAGTCAGAATTCGGCTCAAAAATCACGCTCAGGAGTCAAATTTCAGGCATTTCAGACATTTTGAAAACTGCAGGGGGGTTTGGGCAAAATATGACCCATCGATGTTTTCAGTAATTGCCATATTTTCGGTATAAAAATCGTAATTTGAAACTGAAAATAGGTGCAGAGAGTCAGAATTCGGCTCAAAAGTCACGCTCAGGAGTCAAATTTCCGACATTTCAGACATTTTGAAAACTGCAGGGGGGTTTGGGCAAAATATGACCCAACGCCGTTTGCAGTAATTGGCATATTTTCGGTATGAAAAGTCGTAATTTGAAACAGAAAATAGGTGCAGAGAGTCAGAATTCGGATAAAAAATCACGCTCAGGAGTCAAATTTCCGACATTGCAAACATTTTGAAAACTGCAGGGGGGTTTGGGCAAAATATGACCCATCGCCGTTTACAGTAATTGGCATATTTTCGGTATGAAACGTCGTAATTTGAAACTGAAAATAGGTGCAGAGAGTAAGAATTCGGCTCAAAAATCACGCTCAGGAGTCAAATTTCCGACATTTCAGACATTTTGAAAACTGCAGGGGGGTTTTGGCAAAATATGACCCATCGCCGTTTTCAGTAATTGGCATATTTTCGGTATAAAAATTCGTAATTTGAAACTGAAAATAGGTGCAGAGAGTCAGAATGCGGCGCAAAAATCACGCTCAGGAGTCAAATTTCCGACATTTCAGACATTTTAAAAACTGCAGGGAGGTTTGGGCAAAATATGACCCATCGCCGTTTTCAGTAATTGGCAAATTTTTGGTATGAAAAGTCGTAATTTGAAACTGAAAATAGGTGCAGAGAGTCAGAATTCGGCTCAAAAATCACGCTCAGGAGTCAAATTTCAGACATTTTGAAAACTGCAGGCGGGTTTGGCAAAAATATGATCCATCCCCGTTTTCAGTAATTGGCATACTTTCGCTATGAAACGTCGTAATTTGAAACTGAAAATAGGTGCAGAGAGTCAAAATTCGGCTCAAAAATCACGCTCAGGAGTCAAATTTCAGACATTTTGAAAACTGCAGGGGGTTTTGGCCAAAATATGACCCATCGCCGTTTTCAGTAATTGGCATATTTTCGGTATAAAAAGTCGTAATTTGAAACTGAAAATAGGTGCAGAAAGTCAGAACTCGGATAAAAAATCACGCTCAGGAGTCAAATTTCCGACATTGCAAACATTTTGAAAACTGCAGAGGGGTTTGGGCAAAATATGACCCATCGCCGTTTTCAGTAATTGGCATATTTTAGGTATGAAAAGTCGTAATTTGAAACTGAAAATAGGTGCAGAGAGTCAGCATTCGGCTCAAAAATCACGCTCAGGAGTCAAATTTCAGACATTTTGAAAACTGCAGGGTGGTTTGGCAAAAATATGACCCATCCCCGTTTTCAGTAATTGGCATACTTTCGCTATGACACGTCGTAATTTGAAACTGAAAATAGGTGCAGAGAGTCAAAATTCGGCACAAAAATCACGCTCAGGAGTCAAATTTCAGACATTTTGAAAACTGCAGGGGGGTTTGGCCAAAATATGACCAATCGCCGTTTTCAGTAATTGGCATATTTTCGGTATAAAAAGTCGTAATTTGAAACTGAAAATAGGTGCAGAAAGTCAGAATTCGGATAAAAAATCACGCTCAGGAGTCAAATTTCCGACATTGCAAACATTTTGAAAACTGCAGAGGGGTTTGGGCAAAATATGACCCATCGCCGTTTACAGTAATAGGCATATTTTCAGTATGAAACGTCGTAATTTGAAACTGAAAATAGGTGCAGAGAGTCAGAATTCGGCTCAAAAATCACGCTCAGGAGTCAAATTTCCGGCATTTCAGACATTTTGAAAACTGCAGGGGGGTTTGTGCAAAATATGACCCATCGCCGTTTTCAGTAATTGGCATATTTTCGGTATAAAAAGTCGTAATTTGAAACTGAAAATAGGTGCAGAAAGTCAGAACTCGGATAAAAAATCACGCTCAGGAGTCAAATTTCCGACATTGCAAACATTTTGAAAACTGCAGAGGGGTTTGGGCAAAATATGACCCATCGCCGTTTACAGTAATTGGCATATTTTCAGTATGAAACGTCGTAATTTGAAACTGAAAATAGGTGCAGAGAGTCAGAATTCGGCTCAAAAATCACGCTCAGGAGTCAAATTTCCGGCATTTCAGACATTTTGAAAACTGCAGGGGGATTTGGGCAAAATATGACCCATCGCCGTTTTCAGTAATTGGCATATTTTCGGTATAAAAAGTCGTAATTTGAAACTGAAAATAGGTGCAGAGAGTCAGAATTCGGCTCAAAAATCACGCTCAGGAGTCAAATTTACGGCATTTCAGACATTTTGAAAACTGCAGGGGGGTTTGGGCAAAATATGACCCATCGCCGTTTTCAGTAATTGGCATATTTTCGGTATAAAAAGTCGTAATTTGAAACTGAAAATAGGTGCAGAAAGTCAGAATTCGGACAAAAAATCACGCTCAGGAGTCACATTTCCGACATTGCAAACATTTTGAAAACTGCAGAGGGGTTTGGGCAAAATATGACCCATCGCCGTTTTCAGTAATTGGCATATTTTAGGTATGAAAAGTCGTAATTTGAAACTGAAAATAGGTGCAGAGAGTCAGCATTCGGCTCAAAAATCACGCTCAGGAGTCAAATTTCAGACATTTTGAAAACTGCAGGGGGGTTTGGCAAAAATATGACCCATCCCCGTTTTCAGTAATTGGCATACTTTCGCTATGACACGTCGTAATTTGAAACTGAAAATAGGTGCAGAGAGTCAAAATTCGGCTAAAAAATCACGCTCAGGAGTCAAATTTCAGACATTTTGAAAACTGCAGGGGGGTTTGGCCAAAATATGACCAATCGCCGTTTTCAGTAATTGGCATATTTTCGGTATAAAAAGTCGTAATTTGAAACTGAAAATAGGTGCAGAAAGTCAGAATTCGGATAAAAAATCACGCTCAGGAGTCAAATTTCCGACATTGCAAACATTTTGAAAACTGCAGAGGGGTTTGGGCAAAATATGACCCATCGCCGTTTACAGTAATAGGCATATTTTCAGTATGAAACGTCGTAATTTGAAACTGAAAATAGGTGCAGAGAGTCAGAATTCGGCTCAAAAATCACGCTCAGGAGTCAAATTTCCGGCATTTCAGACATTTTGAAAACTGCAGGGGGGTTTGTGCAAAATATGACCCATCGCCGTTTTCAGTAATTGGCATATTTTCGGTATAAAAAGTCGTAATTTGAAACTGAAAATAGGTGCAGAGAGTCAGAATTCGGCTCAAAAATCACGCTCAGGAGTCAAATTTCCGGCATTTCAGACATTTTGAAAACTGCAGGGGGGTTTGGGCAAAATATGACCCATCGATGTTTTCAGTAATTGCCATATTTTCGGTATAAAAATCGTAATTTGAAACTGAAAATAGGTGCAGAGAGTCAGAATTCGGCTCAAAAGTCACGCTCAGGAGTCAAATTTCCGACATTTCAGACATTTTGAAAACTGCAGGGGGGTTTGGGCAAAATATGACCCAACGCCGTTTGCAGTAATTGGCATATTTTCGGTATGAAAAGTCGTAATTTGAAACTGAAAATAGGTGCAGAGAGTCAGAATTCGGATAAAAAATCACGCTCAGGAGTCAAATTTCCGACATTGCAAACATTTTGAAAACTGCAGAGGGGTTTGGGCAAAATATGACCCATCGCCGTTTACAGTAATAGGCATATTTTCAGTATGAAACGTCGTAATTTGAAACTGAAAATAGGTGCAGAGAGTCAGAATTCGGCTCAAAAATCACGCTCAGGAGTCAAATTTCCGGCATTTCAGACATTTTGAAAACTGCAGGGGGGTTTGTGCAAAATATGACCCATCGCCGTTTTCAGTAATTGGCATATTTTCGGTATAAAAAGTCGTAATTTGAAACTGAAAATAGGTGCAGAAAGTCAGAACTCGGATAAAAAATCACGCTCAGGAGTCAAATTTCCGACATTGCAAACATTTTGAAAACTGCAGAGGGGTTTGGGCAAAATATGACCCATCGCCGTTTACAGTAATTGGCATATTTTCAGTATGAAACGTCGTAATTTGAAACTGAAAATAGGTGCAGAGAGTCAGAATTCGGCTCAAAAATCACGCTCAGGAGTCAAATTTCCGGCATTTCAGACATTTTGAAAACTGCAGGGGGATTTGGGCAAAATATGACCCATCGCCGTTTTCAGTAATTGGCATATTTTCGGTATAAAAAGTCGTAATTTGAAACTGAAAATAGGTGCAGAGAGTCAGAATTCGGCTCAAAAATCACGCTCAGGAGTCAAATTTACGGCATTTCAGACATTTTGAAAACTGCAGGGGGGTTTGGGCAAAATATGACCCATCGCCGTTTTCAGTAATTGGCATATTTTCGGTATAAAAAGTCGTAATTTGAAACTGAAAATAGGTGCAGAAAGTCAGAATTCGGACAAAAAATCACGCTCAGGAGTCACATTTCCGACATTGCAAACATTTTGAAAACTGCAGAGGGGTTTGGGCAAAATATGACCCATCGCCGTTTTCAGTAATTGGCATATTTTAGGTATGAAAAGTCGTAATTTGAAACTGAAAATAGGTGCAGAGAGTCAGCATTCGGCTCAAAAATCACGCTCAGGAGTCAAATTTCAGACATTTTGAAAACTGCAGGGGGGGTTTGGCAAAAATATGACCCATCCCCGTTTTCAGTAATTGGCATACTTTCGCTATGACACGTCGTAATTTGAAACTGAAAATAGGTGCAGAGAGTCAAAATTCGGCTAAAAAATCACGCTCAGGAGTCAAATTTCAGACATTTTGAAAACTGCAGGGGGGTTTGGCCAAAATATGACCAATCGCCGTTTTCAGTAATTGGCATATTTTCGGTATAAAAAGTCGTAATTTGAAACTGAAAATAGGTGCAGAAAGTCAGAATTCGGATAAAAAATCACGCTCAGGAGTCAAATTTCCGACATTGCAAACATTTTGAAAACTGCAGAGGGGTTTGGGCAAAATATGACCCATCGCCGTTTACAGTAATAGGCATATTTTCAGTATGAAACGTCGTAATTTGAAACTGAAAATAGGTGCAGAGAGTCAGAATTCGGCTCAAAAATCACGCTCAGGAGTCAAATTTCCGGCATTTCAGACATTTTGAAAACTGCAGGGGGGTTTGTGCAAAATATGACCCATCGCCGTTTTCAGTAATTGGCATATTTTCGGTATAAAAAGTCGTAATTTGAAACTGAAAATAGGTGCAGAGAGTCAGAATTCGGCTCAAAAATCACGCTCAGGAGTCAAATTTCCGGCATTTCAGACATTTTGAAAACTGCAGGGGGGTTTGGGCAAAATATGACCCATCGATGTTTTCAGTAATTGCCATATTTTCGGTATAAAAATCGTAATTTGAAACTGAAAATAGGTGCAGAGAGTCAGAATTCGGCTCAAAAGTCACGCTCAGGAGTCAAATTTCCGACATTTCAGACATTTTGAAAACTGCAGGGGGGTTTGGGCAAAATATGACCCAACGCCGTTTGCAGTAATTGGCATATTTTCGGTATGAAAAGTCGTAATTTGAAACTAAAAATAGGTGCAGAGAGTCAGAATTCGGATAAAAAATCACGCTCAGGAGTCAAATTTCCGACATTGCAAACATTTTGAAAACTGCAGGGGGGTTTGGGCAAAATATGACCCATCGCCGTTTACAGTAATTGGCATATTTTCGGTATGAAACGTCGTAATTTGAAACTGAAAATAGGTGCAGAGAGTAAGAATTCGGCTCAAAAATCACGCTCAGGAGTCAAATTTCCGACATTTCAGACATTTTGAAAACTGCAGGGGGGTTTTGGCAAAATATGACCCATCGCCGTTTTCAGTAATTGGCATATTTTCGGTATAAAAATTCGTAATTTGAAACTGAAAATAGGTGCAGAGAGTCAGAATGCGGCGCAAAAATCACGCTCAGGAGTCAAATTTCCGACATTTCAGACATTTTAAAAACTGCAGGGAGGTTTGGGCAAAATATGACCCATCGCCGTTTTCAGTAATTGGGAAATTTTTGGTATGAAAAGTCGTAATTTGAAACTGAAAATAGGTGCAGAGAGTCAGAATTCGGCTCAAAAATCACGCTCAGGAGTCAAATTTCAGACATTTTGAAAACTGCAGGCGGGTTTGGCAAAAATATGATCCATCCCCGTTTTCAGTAATTGGCATACTTTCGCTATGAAACGTCGTAATTTGAAACTGAAAATAGGTGCAGAGAGTCAAAATTCGGCTCAAAAATCACGCTCAGGAGTCAAATTTCAGACATTTTGAAAACTGCAGGGGGTTTTGGCCAAAATATGACCCATCGCCGTTTTCAGTAATTGGCATATTTTCGGTATAAAAAGTCGTAATTTGAAACTGAAAATAGGTGCAGAAAGTCAGAACTCGGATAAAAAATCACGCTCAGGAGTCAAATTTCCGACATTGCAAACATTTTGAAAACTGCAGAGGGGTTTGGACAAAATATGACCCATCGCCGTTTACAGTAATTGGCATATTTTCAGTATGAAACGTCGTAATTTGAAACTGAAAATAGGTGCAGAGAGTCAGAATTCGGCTCAAAAATCACGCTCAGGAGTCAAATTTCCGGCATTTCAGACATTTTGAAAACTGCAGGGGGATTTGGGCAAAATATGACCCATCGCCGTTTTCAGTAATTGGCATATTTTCGGTATAAAAAGTCGTAATTTGAAACTGAAAATAGGTGCAGAGAGTCAGAATTCGGCTCAAAAATCACGCTCAGGAGTCAAATTTACGGCATTTCAGACATTTTGAAAACTGCAGGGGGGTTTGGGCAAAATATGACCCATCGCCGTTTTCAGTAATTGGCATATTTTCGGTATAAAAAGTCGTAATTTGAAACTGAAAATAGGTGCAGAAAGTCAGAATTCGGACAAAAAATCACGCTCAGGAGTCACATTTCCGACATTGCAAACATTTTGAAAACTGCAGAGGGGTTTGGGCAAAATATGACCCATCGCCGTTTTCAGTAATTGGCATATTTTAGGTATGAAAAGTCGTAATTTGAAACTGAAAATAGGTGCAGAGAGTCAGCATTCGGCTCAAAAATCACGCTCAGGAGTCAAATTTCAGACATTTTGAAAACTGCAGGGGGGTTTGGCAAAAATATGACCCATCCCCGTTTTCAGTAATTGGCATACTTTCGCTATGACACGTCGTAATTTGAAACTGAAAATAGGTGCAGAGAGTCAAAATTCGGCTCAAAAATCACGCTCAGGAGTCAAATTTCAGACATTTTGAAAACTGCAGGGGGGTTTGGCCAAAATATGACCAATCGCCGTTTTCAGTAATTGGCATATTTTCGGTATAAAAAGTCGTAATTTGAAACTGAAAATAGGTGCAGAAAGTCAGAATTCGGATAAAAAATCACGCTCAGGAGTCAAATTTCCGACATTGCAAACATTTTGAAAACTGCAGAGGGGTTTGGGCAAAATATGACCCATCGCCGTTTACAGTAATAGGCATATTTTCAGTATGAAACGTCGTAATTTGAAACTGAAAATAGGTGCAGAGAGTCAGAATTCGGCTCAAAAATCACGCTCAGGAGTCAAATTTCCGGCATTTCAGACATTTTGAAAACTGCAGGGGGGTTTGTGCAAAATATGACCCATCGCCGTTTTCAGTAATTGGCATATTTTCGGTATAAAAAGTCGTAATTTGAAACTGAAAATAGGTGCAGAGAGTCAGAATTCGGCTCAAAAATCACGCTCAGGAGTCAAATTTCCGGCATTTCAGACATTTTGAAAACTGCAGGGGGGTTTGGGCAAAATATGACCCATCGATGTTTTCAGTAATTGCCATATTTTCGGTATAAAAATCGTAATTTGAAACTGAAAATAGGTGCAGAGTGTCAGAATTCCGCTCAAAAATCACGCTCAGGAGTCAAATTTCCGACATTTCAGACATTTTGAAAACTACTGGGGGGTTTGGGCAAAATATGACCCATCGCCGTTTTCAGTAATTGGCATATTTTTGGTATGAAACGTCGTAATTTGAAACTGAAAATAGGTGCAGAGTGTCAGAACTCGGCTCAAAAACTACGCTCAGGAGTCAAATTTCCGACATTTCAGACATTTTGAAAGCTGCAGGGGGTTTGTGCAAAATATGACCCATCGCCGTTTTCAGTAATTGGCATATTTTCGGTATAAAAAGTCGTAATTTGAAACTGAAAATAGGTGCAGAGAGTCAGAATTCGGCTAAAAAATCACGCTCAGGAGTAAAATTTCCGACATTTCAGACATTTTGAAAACTGCAGGGGGGGTTTGGGCAAAATATGTCCCATCGCCGTTTTCAGTAATTGGCATATTTTCGGTATGCAACGTTGAAATTTGAAACTGAAAATAGGTGCAGAGAGTCAGAATTCGGCTCAAAAGTCACGCTCAGGAGTCAAATTTCCGACATTTCAGACATTTTGAAAACTGTTGGGGGGTTTGGGCAAAATATGACCCAACGCCGTTTGCAGTAATTGGCATATTTTCGGTATGAAAAGTCGTAATTTGAAACTGAAAATAGATGCAGAGAGTCAGAATTCGGATAAAAAATGACGCTCAGGAGTCAAATTTCCGACATTGCAAACATTTTGAAAACTGAAGGGGAGTTTGGGCAAAATATGACCCATCGCCGTTTACAGTAATTGGCATATTTTCGGTATGAAACGTCGTAATTTGAAACTGAAAATAGGTGCAGAGAGTAAGAATTCGGCTCAAAAATCACGCTCAGGAGTCAAATTTCCGACATTTCAGACATTTTGAAAACTGCAGGGGGGTTTTGGCAAAATATGACCCATCGCCGTTTTCAGTAATTGGCATATTTTCGGTATAAAAATTCGTAATTTGAAACTGAAAATAGGTGCAGAGAGTCAGAATTCGGCGCAAAAATCACGCTCAGGAGTCAAATTTCCGACATTTCAGACATTTTAAAAACTGCAGGGAGGTTTGGGAAAAATATGACCCATCGCCGTTTTCAGTAATTGGCATATTTTAGGTATGAAAAGTCGTAATTTGAAACTGAAAATAGGTGCAGAGAGTCAGAATTCGGCTCAAAAATCACGCTCAGGAGTCAAATTTCAGACATTTTGAAAACTGCAGGGGGGTTTGGCAAAAATATGACCCATCCCCGTTTTCAGTAATTGGCATACTTTCGCTATGAAACGTCGTAATTTGAAACTGAAAATAGGTGCAGAGAGTCAAAATTCGGCTCAAAAATCACGCTCAGGAGTCAAATTTCAGACATTTTGAAAACTGCAGGGGGGTTTGGCCAAAATATGACCCATCGCCGTTTTCAGCAATTGGCATATTTTCGGTATAAAAAGTCGTAATTTGAAACTGAAAATAGGTGCAGAAAGTCAGAATTCGGATAAAAAATCATGCTCAGGAGTCAAATTTCCGACATTGCAAACATTTTGAAAACTGCAGAGGGGTTTGGGCAAAATATGACCCATTGCCGTTTACAGTAATTGGCATATTTTCAGTATGAAACGTCGTAATTTGAAACTGAAAATAGGTGCAGAGAGTCAGAATTCGGCTCAAAAATCACGCTCAGGGGTCAAATTTCCGGCATTTCAGACATTTTGAAAACTGCAGGGGGGGTTTGTGCAAAATATGACTTATCGCCGTTTTCAGTAATTGGCATATTTTCGGTATAAAAAGTCGTAATTTGAAACTGAAAATAGGTGCAGAGAGTCAGAATTCGGCTCAAAAATCACGCTCAGGAGTCAAATTTCCGGCATTTCAGACATTTTGAAAACTGCAGGGGGGTTCGGGCAAAATGTGACCCATCGCCGTTTTCAATAATTGGCATATTTTCGGTATAAAAATTCGTAATTTGAAACTGAAAATAGGTGCAGAGAGTCAGAATTCGGCTCAAAAATCACGCTCAGGAGTCAAATTTCCGACATTTCCGACATTTTGAAAACTGCAGGGGGGGTTTGTGCAAAATATGACCCATCGCCGTTTTCAGTAATTGGCATATTTTCGGTATGAAACGTCGTAATTTGAAACTGAAAATATGTGCAGAGAGTCAGAATTCCGCTCAAAAATCACGCTCAGGAGTCAAATTTCCGACATTTCAGACATTTTGAAAACTACTGGGGGTTTGGGCAAAATATGACCCATCGCAGTTTTCAGTAATTGGCATATTTTTGGTATGAAACGTCGTAATTTGAAACTGAAAATAGGTGCAGAGTGTCAGAATTCGGCTCAAAAATCACGCTCAGGAGTCAAATTTCCGACATTTCAGACATTTTGAAAACTGCAGGGGGGTTTGGGCAAAATATGACCCATCGCCGTTTTCAGTAATTGGCATATTTTCGGTATAAAAAGTCGTAATTTGAAACTGAAAATAGGTGCAGAGAGTCAGAATTCGGGTAAAAAATCACGCTCAGGAGTAAAAGTTCCGACATTTCAGACATTTTGAAAACTGCAGGGAGGTTTGGGCAAAATATGACCAATCGCCGTTTTCAGTAATTGGCATATTTTCGGTATAAAAAGTCGTAATTTGAAACTGAAAATCGGTGCAGAGAGTCAGAACTCGGCGCAAAAATCACGCTCAGGAGTCAAATTTCCGACATTTCAGACATTTTGAAAACTGCAGGGGGGTTTGGGCAAAATATGACCCATCGCTGTTTGCAGTAATTGGCATATTTTCGGTATGAAAAGTCGTAATTTGAAACTGAAAATAGGTGCAGAGAGTCAGAATTCGGATAAAAAATCACGCCCAGGAATCAAATTTCCGACATTGCAAACATTTTGAAAACTGCAGGGGGGTTTTGGCAAAATATGACCCATCGCCGTTTATAGTAATTAACATATTTTCGGTATGAAATGTCGTAATTTGAAACTGAAAATAGGTGCAGAGAGTCAGAATTCGGCTCAAAAATCACGCTCAGGAGTCAAATTTCCGACATTTCAGACATTTTGATAACTGCAGGGGGGTTTGGGCAAAATATGACCCATCGCCGTTTTCAGTAATTGGCATATTTTCGGTATAAAAAGTCGTAATTTGAAACTGAAAATAGGTGCAAAGAGTCAGAATTCGGCTCAAAAATCACGCTCAGGAGTCAAATTTCCGACATTTCAGACATTTTGATAACTGCAGGGGGGTTTGGGCAAAATATGACCCATCGCCGTTTTCTGTAATTGGCATATTTTAGGTATAAAAATTCGTAATTTGAAACTGAAAATAGGTGCAGAAAGTCAGAATTCGGCTCAAAAATCACGCTCAGGAGTCAAATTTCCGACATTTCAGACATTTTAAAAACTGCAGGGAGGTTTGGGCAAAATATGACCCATCGCCGTTTTCAGTAATTGGCATATTTTCGGTATGAAAAGTCGTAATTTGAAACTGAAAATAGGTGCAGAGAGTCAGAATTCAGCTCAAAAATCACGATCAGGAGTCAAATTTCAGACATTTTGAAAACTGCAGGGGGGTTTGGCAAAAATATGACCCATCGCAGTTTTCAGTAATTGGCATATTTTGGGTATAAAAAGTCGTAATTTGAAACTGAAAATAGGTGCAGAAAGTCAGAATTCGGCTCAAAAATCACGCTCAGGAGTCAAGTTTCCGACATTTCAGACATTTTGAAAACTGCAGGGGGGTTTGGCCAAAATATGACCCATCGCAGTTTTCAGTAATTGGCATATTTTGGGTATAAAAAGTCGTAATTTGAAACTGAAAATAGGTGCAGAAAGTCAGAATTCGGCTAAAAAATCACGCTCAGGAGTCAAGTTTCCGACATTTCAGACATTTTAAAAACTGCAGGGGGGTTCGGGCAAAATATGACCCATCGCCGTTTTCAGTAATTGGCATATTTTCGGTATGAAAAGTCGTAATTTGAAACTGAAAATAGGTGCAGAGAGTCAGAATTCGGCTCAAAAATCACGCTCAGGAGTCAAATTTCCGACATTTCAAACATTTTGAAAACTGCAGGGGGGGTTTGGGCAAAATATGACCCATCGCCGTTTTCAGTAATTGGCATATTTTCGGTATGAAACGTCGTAATTTGAAGCTGAAAATAGGTGCAGAGAGTCAGAATTCGGCTCAAAAATCACGCTCAGGAGTCAAATTTCCGTCTTTTCAGACATTTTGAAAACTGCAGGGGGGTTTGGGCAAAATATGACCCACCGCCGTTTTCAGTAATTGGCATATTTTCGGTATAAAAATTCGTAATTTCTAACTGAAAATAGGTGCAGAGAGTCAGAATTCGGCTCAAAAATCACGCTCAGGAGTCAAATTTCCGACATTTCAGACATTTTAAAAACTGCAGGGAGGTTTGGGCAAAATGTGACCCATCGCCGTTTTCAGTAATTGGTATATTTTCGGTATAAAAAGTCGTAATTTGAAACTGAAAATCTGTGCAGAGAGTCAGAACTCGGCGCAAAAATCACGTTCAGGAGTCAAATTTCCGACATTTCAGACATTTTGAAAACTGCAGGGGGGTGTGGTCAAAATATGACCCATCGCCGTTTGCAGTAATTGGCATATTTTCGGTATGAAAAGTCGTAATATGCAACTGAAAATAGGTGCAGAAAGTCAGAATTCGGAAAAAAAATCACGCTCAGGAGTCAAATTTCCGACATTGCAAACATTTTGAAAACTGCAGGGGGGTTTGGGCAAAATATGACCCATCGCCGTTTACAGTAATTGGCATATTTTCGGTATGAAACGTCGTAATTTGAAACTGAAAATAGGTGCAGAGAGTCAGAATTCGGCTCAAAAATTACGCTCAGCAGTCAAATTTCCGACATTTCAGACATTTTGAAAACTGCAGGGGGGTTTTGGCAAAATATGACCCATCGCCGTTTTCAGTAATTGGCATATTTTCGGTATAAAAATTCGTAATTTGAAACTGAAAATAGGTGCAGAGAGTCAGAATTCGGCGCAAAAATCACGCTCCGGAGTCAAATTTCAGACATTTTGAAAACTGCAGGGGGGTTTGGCAAAAATATGACCCATCGCCATTTTCAGTAATTGGCATATTTTTTGTATGAAACGTCGTAATTTGAAACTAAAAATCGGTGCAGAGAGTCAGAATTCGGATTAAAAATCACGCTCAGGAGTCAAATTTCCGACATTTCAAACATTTTGAAAACTGCAGAGGGGTTTGGGCAAAATATGACCCATCGGCGTTTACAGTAATTGGCATATTTTCAGTATGAAACATCGTAATTTGAAACTGAAAATAGGTGCAGAGAATCAGAATTCGGCTCAAAAATCACGCTCAGGAGTCAAATTTCCGACATTTCAGACATTTTAAAAACTGCAGGGAGGTTTGGGCAAAATGTGACCCATCGCCGTTTTCAGTAATTGGTATATTTTCGGTATAAAAAGTCGTAATTTGAAACTGAAAATCTGTGCAGAGAGTCAGAACTCGGCGCAAAAATCACGTTCAGGAGTCAAATTTCCGACATTTCAGACATTTTGAAAACTGCAGGGGGGTGTGGTCAAAATATGACCCATCGCCGTTTGCAGTAATTGGCATATTTTCGGTATGAAAAGTCGTAATATGCAACTGAAAATAGGTGCAGAAAGTCAGAATTCGGAAAAAAAATCACGCTCAGGAGTCAAATTTCCGACATTGCAAACATTTTGAAAACTGCAGGGGGGTTTGGGCAAAATATGACCCATCGCCGTTTACAGTAATTGGCATATTTTCGGTATGAAACGTCGTAATTTGAAACTGAAAATAGGTGCAGAGAGTCAGAATTCGGCTCAAAAATTACGCTCAGCAGTCAAATTTCCGACATTTCAGACATTTTGAAAACTGCAGGGGGGTTTTGGCAAAATATGACCCATCGCCGTTTTCAGTAATTGGCATATTTTCGGTATAAAAATTCGTAATTTGAAACTGAAAATAGGTGCAGAGAGTCAGAATTCGGCGCAAAAATCACGCTCCGGAGTCAAATTTCAGACATTTTGAAAACTGCAGGGGGGTTTGGCAAAAATATGACCCATCGCCATTTTCAGTAATTGGCATATTTTTTGTATGAAACGTCGTAATTTGAAACTAAAAATCGGTGCAGAGAGTCAGAATTCGGATTAAAAATCACGCTCAGGAGTCAAATTTCCGACATTTCAAACATTTTGAAAACTGCAGAGGGGTTTGGGCAAAATATGACCCATCGCCGTTTACAGTAATTGGCATATTTTCAGTATGAAACATCGTAATTTGAAACTGAAAATAGGTGCAGAGAATCAGAATTCGGCTCAAAAATCACGCTCAGGAGTCAAATTTCCGACATTTCAGACATTTTAAAAACTGCAGGGAGGTTTGGGCAAAATATGACCCATCGCCGTTTTCAGTAATTGGCATATTTTCGGTATGAAAAGTCGTAATTTGAAACTGAAAATAGGTGCAGAGAGTCAGAATTCGGCTCAAAAATCACGCTCAGGAGTCAAATTTCAGACATTTTGAAAACTGCAGGGGGGTTTGGCAAAAATATGACCCATCGCCGTTTTCAGTAATTGGCATATTTTCGCTATGAAACGTCGTAATTTGAAACTGAAAATAGGTGCAGAGAGTCAGAATTCGGCTCAAAAATCACGCTCAGGAGTCAAATTTCAGACATTTTGAAAACTGCAGGGGGGTTTGGCCAAAATATGACCCATCGCAGTTTTCAGTAATTGGCATATTTTGGGTATAAAAAGTCGTAATTTGAAACTGAAAATAGGTGCAGAAAGTCAGAATTCGGCTCAAAAATCACGCTCAGGAGTCAAGTTTCCGACATTTTAGACATTTTGAAAACTGCAGGAGGGTTTGGCCAAAATATGACCCATCGCAGTTTTCAGTAATTGGCATATTTTGGGTATAAAAAGTCGTAATTTGAAACTGAAAATAGGTGCAGAAAGTCAGAATTTGGCTCAAAAATCACGCTCAGGAGTCAAGTTTCCGACATTTCAGACATTTTAAAAACTGCAGGGGGGTTCGGGCAAAATATGACCCATCGCCGTTTTCAGTAATTGGCATATTTTCGGTATGAAAAGTCGTAATATGCAACTGAAAATAGGTGCAGAAAGACAGAATTCGGATAAAAAATCACGCTCAGGAGTCAAATTTCCGACATTTCAAACATTTTGAAAACTGCAGGGGGGGTTTGGGCAAAATATGACCCATCGCCGTTTTCAGTAATTGGCATATTTTCGGTATGAAACGTCGTAATTTGAAACTGAAAATAGGTGCAGAGAGTCAGAATTCGGCTCAAAAATCACGCTCAGGAGTCAAATTTCCGTCATTTCAGACATTTTGAAAACTGCAGGGGGGTTTGTGCAAAATATGACCCACCGCCGTTTTTAGTAATTGGCATATTTTCGGTATAAAAATTCGTAATTTCTAACTGAAAATAGGTGCAGAGAGTCAGAATTCGGCTCAAAAATCACGCTCAGGAGTCAAATTTCCGACATTTCAGACATTTTGAAAACTGCAGGGGGGTTTGTGCAAAATATGACCCATCGCCGTTTTCAGTAATTGGCATATTTTCGGTATGAAAAGTCGTAATATGCAACTGAAAATAGGTGCAGAAAGACAGAATTCGGATAAAAAATCACGCTCAGGAGTCAAATTTCCGACATTGCAAACATTTTGAAAACTGCAGGGGGGTTTGGGCAAAATATGACCCATCGCCGTTTACAGTAATTGGCATATTTTCGGTATGAAACATCGTAATTTGAAACTGAAAATAGGTGCAGAGAGTCAGAATTCGGCTCAAAAATTACGCTCAGGAGTCAAATTTCCGACATTTCAGACATTTTGAAAACTGCAGGGGGGTTTTGGCAAAATATGACCCATCGCCGTTTTCAGTAATTGGCATATTTTCGGTATAAAAATTCGTAATTTGAAACTGAAAATAGGTACAGAGAGTCAGAATTCGGCGCAAAAATCACGCTCAGGAGTCAAATTTCAGACATTTTGAAAACTGCAGGGGGGTTTGTCAAAAATATGACCCATCGCCATTTTCAGTAATTGGCATATTTTTTTGTATGAAACGTCGTAATTTGAAACTAAAAATCGGTGCAGAGAGTCAGAATTCGGATTAAAAATCACGCTCAGGAGTCAAATTTCCGACATTTCAAACATTTTGAAAACTGCAGAGGGGTTTGGGCAAAATATGACCCTTCGCCGTTTACAGTAATTGGCATATTTTCAGTATGAAACATCGTAATTTGAAACTGAAAATAGGTGCAGAGAGTCAGAATTCGGCTCAAAAATCACGCTCAGGAGTCAAATTTCCGGCATTTCAGACATTTTAAAAACTGCAGGGGGGTTCGGGCAAAATATGACCCATCGCCGTTTTCAGTAATTGGCATATTTTTTGTATGAAACGTCGTAATTTGAAACTGAAAATAGGTGCAGAGTGTCAGAATTCGGCTCAAAAATCACGCTCAGGAGTCAAATTTCCGACATTTCAGACATTTTGAAAACTGCAGGGGGGTTTGGGCAAAATATGACCCATCGCCGTTTTCAGTAATTGGCATATTTTCGGTATAAAAAGTCGTAAATTGAAACTGAAAATAGGTGCAGAGAGTCAGAATTCGGCTAAAAAATCACGCTCAGGAGTCAAATTTCCAACATTTCAGACATTTTGAAAACTGCAGGGGGGTTTGGCAAAAATATGACCCATCGCCGTTTTCAGTAATTGGCATATTTTCGCTATGAAACGTCGTAATTTGAAACTGAAAATAGGTGCAGAGAGTCAAAATTCGGCTCAAAAATCACGCTCAGGAGTCAAATTTCAGACATTTTGAAAACTGCAGGGGGGTTTGGCCAAAATATGACCCATCGCCGTTTTCAGTAATTGGCATATTTTCGGTATAAAAAGTCGTAATTTGAAACTGAAAATAGGTGCAAAGAGTCAGAATTCGGCTCAAAAATCACGCTCAGGAGTCAAATTTCCGACATTTCAGACATTTTAAAAACTGCAGGGAGGTTTGGGCAAAATATGACCCATCGCCGTTTTCAGTAATTGGCATATTTTCGGTATGAAAAGTCGTAATTTGAAACTGAAAATAGGTGCAGAGAGTCAGAATTCAGCTCAAAAATCACGCTCAGGAGTCAAATTTCAGACATTTTGAAAACTGCAGG
Source organism: Procambarus clarkii (assembly GCF_040958095.1). Taxonomy (NCBI): domain Eukaryota; kingdom Metazoa; phylum Arthropoda; class Malacostraca; order Decapoda; family Cambaridae; genus Procambarus; species Procambarus clarkii. The sequence goes on along the minus strand of NW_027189301.1, from coordinate 236,014 downwards.
GGGGTTTGGCAAAAATATGACCCATCGCCGTTTTCAGTAATTGGCATATTTTCGCTATGAAACGTCGTAATTTGAAACTGAAAATAGGTGCAGAGAGTCAGAATTCGGCTCAAAAATCACGCTCAGGAGTCAAATTTCAGACATTTTGAAAACTGCAGGGGGGTTTGGCCAAAATATGACCCATCGCAGTTTTCAGTAATTGGCATATTTTGGGTATAAAAAGTCGTAATTTGAAACTGAAAATAGGTGCAGAGAGTCAGAATTCGGCTCAAAAATCACGCTCAGGAGTCAAGTTTCCGACATTTTAGACATTTTGAAAACTGCAGGGGGGTTTGGCCAAAATATGACCCATCGCAGTTTTCAGTAATTGGCATATTTTGTTTATAAAAAGTTGTAATTTGAAACTGAAAATAGGTGCAGAAAGTCAGAATTCGGCTCAAAAATCACGCTCAGGAGTCAAGTTTCCGACATTTCAGACATTTTAAAAACTGCAGGGGGGTTCGGGCAAAATATGACCCATCGCCGTTTTCAGTAATTGGCATATTTTCGGTATGAAAAGTCGTAATTTGAAACTCAAAATAGGTGCAGAGAGTCAGAATTCGGCTCACAAATCACGCTCAGGAGTCAAATTTCCGACATTTCAAACATTTTGAAAACTGCAGGGGGGGTTTGGGCAAAATATGACCCATCGCCGTTTTCAGTAATTGGCATATTTTCGGTATGAAACGTCGTAATTTGAAACTGAAAATAGGTGCAGAGAGTCAGAATTCGGCTCAAAAATCACGCTCAGGAGTCAAATTTCCGTCATTTCAGACATTTTGAAAACTGCAGGGGGGTTTGTGCAAAATATGACCCACCGCCGTTTTTAGTAATTGGCATATTTTCGGTATAAAAATTCGTAATTTCTAACTGAAAATAGGTGCATAGAGTCAGAATTCGGCTCAAAAATCACGCTCAGGAGTCAAATTTCCGACATTTCAGACATTTTGAAAACTGCAGGGGGGTTTGGGCAAAATATGACCCATCGCCGTTTGCAGTAATTGGCATATTTTCGGTATGAAAAGTCGTAATATGCAACTGAAAATAGGTGCAGAAAGACAGAATTCGGATAAAAAATCACGCTCAGGAGTCAAATTTCCGACATTGCAAACATTTTGAAAATTGCAGGGGGGTTTGGGCAAAATATGACCCATCGCCGTTTACAGTAATTGGCATATTTTAGGTATGAAACGTCGTAATTTGAAACTGAAAATAGGTGCAGAGAGTCAGAATTCGGCTCAAAAATTACGCTCAGGAGTCAAATTTCCGACATTTCAGACATTTTGAAAACTGCAGGGGGGTTTTGGCAAAATATGACCCATCGCCGTTTTCAGTAATTGGCATATTTTCTGTATAAAAATTCGTAATTTGAAACTGAAAATAGGTGCAGAGAGTCAGAATTCGGCGCAAAAATCACGATCAGGAGTCAAATTTCAGACATTTTGAAAACTGCAGGGGGGTTTGTCAAAAATATGACCCATCGCCATTTTCAGTAATTGGCATATTTTTTTTGTATGAAACGTCGTAATTTGAAACTAAAAATCGGTGCAGAGAGTCAGAATTCGGATTAAAAATCACGCTCAGGAGTCAAATTTCCGACATTTCAAACATTTTGAAAACTGCAGAGGGGTTTGGGCAAAATATGACCCTTCGCCGTTTACAGTAATTGGCATATTTTCAGTATGAAACATCGTAATTTGAAACTGAAAATAGGTGCAGAGAGTCAGAATTCGGCTCAAAAATCACGCTCAGGAGTCAAATTTCCGGCATTTCAGACATTTTAAAAACTGCAGGGGGGTTCGGGCAAAATATGACCCATCGCCGTTTTCAGTAATTGGCATATTTTCGGTATAAAAAGTCGTAATTTGATACTGAAAATAGGTGCAGAGAGTCAGAATTCGGCTCAAAAATCACGCTCAGGAGTCAAATTTCCGACATTTCAGACATTTTGAAAACTGCAGGGGGGTTTGGGCAAAATATGACCCATCGCCGTTTTCAGTAATTGGCATATTTTCGGTATAAAAAGTCGTAATTTGAAACTGAAAATATGTGCAGAGAGTCAGAATTCCGCTCAAAAATCACGCTCAGGAGTCAAATTTCCGACATTTCAGACATTTTGAAAACTGCTGGGGGGTTTGGGCAAAATATGACCCATCGCCGTTTTCAGTAATTGGCATATTTTTTGTATGAAACGTCGTAATTTGAAACTGAAAATAGGTGCAGAGTGTCAGAATTCGGCTCAAAAATCACGCTCAGGAGTCAAATTTCCGACATTTCAGACATTTTGAAAACTGCAGGGGGGTTTGGGCAAAATATGACCCATCGCCGTTTTCAGTAATTGGCATATTTTCGGTATAAAAAGTCGTAATTTGAAACTGAAAATAGGTGCAGAGAGTCAGAATTTGGCTAAAAAATCACGCTCAGGAGTCAAATTTCCGACATTTCAGACATTTTGAAAACTGCAGGGAGGTTTGGGCAAAATATGACCCATCGCCGTCTTCAGTAATTGGCATATTTTCGGTATAAAAAGTCGTAATTTGAAACAGAAAATCGGTGCAGAGAGTCAGAATTCGGCTCAAAAATCACGCTCAGGAGTCAAATTTCAGACATTTTGAAAACTGCAGGGGGGTTTGGCAAAAATATGACCCATCGCCGTTTTCAGTAATTGGCATACTTTCGCTATGAAACGTCGTAATTTGAAACTGAAAATAGGTGCAGAGAGTCAAAATTCGGCTCAAAAATCACGCTCAGGAGTCAAATTTCAGACATTTTGAAAACTGCAGGGGGGTTTGGCAAAAATATGACCCATCGCCGTTTTCAGTAATTGGCATACTTTCGCTATGAAACGTCGTAATTTGAAACTGAAAATAGGTGCAGAGAGTCAAAATTCGGCTCAAAAATCACGCTCAGGAGTCAAATTTCAGACATTTTGAAAACTGCAGGGGGGTTTGGCCAAAATATGACCCATCGCCGTTTTCAGTAATTGCCATATTTTCGGTATAAAAAGTCGTAATTTGAAACTGAAAATAGGTGCAAAGAGTCAAAATTCGGGTCAAAAATCACGCTCAGGATTCAAATTTCAGACATTTTGAAAACTGCAGGGGGGTTTGGCCAAAATATGACCCATCGCCGTTTTCAGTAATTGGCATATTTTCGGTATAAAAAGTCGTAATTTGAAACTGAAAATAGGTGCAAAGAGTCAGAATTCGGCTCAAAAATCACGCTCAGGAGTCAAATTTCCGACATTTCAGACATTTTAAAAACTGCAGGGAGGTTTGGGCAAAATATGACCCATCGCCGTTTTCAGTAATTGGCATATTTTCGGTATGAAAAGTCGTAATTTGAAACTGAAAATAGGTGCAGAGAGTCAGAATTCAGCTCAAAAATCATGCTCAGGAGTCAAATTTCAGACATTTTGAAAACTGCAGGGGGGTTTGGCAAAAATATGACCCATCGCAGTTTTCAGTAATTGGCATATTTTGGGTATAAAAAGTCGTAATTTGAAACTGAAAATAGGTGCAGAAAGTCAGAATTCGGCTCAAAAATCACGCTCAGGAGTCAAGTTTCCGACATTTCAGACATTTTGAAAACTGCAGGGGGGTTTGGCCAAAATATGACCCATCGCAGTTTTCAGTAATTGGCATATTTTGGGTATAAAAAGTCGTAATTTGAAACTGAAAATAGGTGCAGAAAGTCAGAATTCGGCTCAAAAATCACGCTCAGGAGTCAAGTTTCCGACATTTCAGACATTTTTAAAACTGCAGGGGGTTTCGGGCAAAATATGACCCATCGCCGTTTTCAGTAATTGGCATATTTTCGGTATGAAAAGTCGTAATTTGAAACTGAAAATAGGTGCAGAGAGTCAGAATTTGGCTCAAAAATCACGCTCAGGAGTCAAATTTCCGACATTTCAAACATTTTGAAAACTGCAGGGTGGGTTTGGGCAAAATATGACCCATCGCTGTTTTCAGTAATTGGCATATTTTCGGTATGAAACGTCGTAATTTGAAACTGAAAATAGGTGCAGAGAGTCAGAATTCGGCTCAAAAATCACGCTCAGGAGTCAAATTTCCGTCATTTCAGACATTTTGAAAACTGCAGGGGGGGGTTGGGCAAAATATGACCCACCGCCGTTTTCAGTAATTGGCATATTTTCGGTATAAAAATTCGTAATTTGATACTGAAAATAGGTGCAGAGAGTCAGAATTCGGCTCAAAAATCACGCTCAGGAGTCAAATTTCCGACATTTCAGACATTTTGAAAACTGCAGGGGGGTTTGGGCAAAATATGACCCATCGCCGTTTTCAGTAATTGGCATATTTTCGGTATAAAAAGTCGTAATTTGAAACTGAAAATATGTGCAGAGAGTCAGAATTCCGCTCAAAAATCACGCTCAGGAGTCAAATTTCCGACATTTCAGACATTTTGAAAACTGCTGGGGGGTTTGGGCAAAATATGACCCATCGCCGTTTTCAGTAATTGGCATATTTTTTGTATGAAACGTCGTAATTTGAAACTGAAAATAGGTGCAGAGTGTCAGAATTCGGCTCAAAAATCACGCTCAGGAGTCAAATTTCCGACATTTCAGACATTTTGAAAACTGCAGGGGGGTTTGGGCAAAATATGACCTATCGCCGTTTTCAGTAATTGGCATATTTTCGGTATAAAAAGTCGTAATTTGAAACTGAAAATAGGTGCAGAGAGTCAGAATTTGGCTAAAAAATCACGCTCAGGAGTCAAATTTCCGACATTTCAGACATTTTGAAAACTGAAGGGAGGTTTGGGCAAAATATGACCCATCGCCGTCTTCAGTAATTGGCATATTTTCGGTATAAAAATTCGTAATTTGATACTGAAAATAGGTGCAGAGAGTCAGAATTCGGCTCAAAAATCACGCTCAGGAGTCAAATTTCCGACATTTCAGACATTTTGAAAACTGCAGGGGGGTTTGGGCAAAATATGACCCATCGCCGTTTTCAGTAATTGGCATATTTTCGGTATAAAAAGTCGTAATTTGAAACTGAAAATATGTGCAGAGAGTCAGAATTCCGCTCAAAAATCACGCTCAGGAGTCAAATTTCCGACATTTCAGACATTTTGAAAACTGCTGGGGGGTTTGGGCAAAATATGACCCATCGCCGTTTTCAGTAATTGGCATATTTTTTGTATGAAACGTCGTAATTTGAAACTGAAAATAGGTGCAGAGTGTCAGAATTCGGCTCAAAAATCACGCTCAGGAGTCAAATTTCCGACATTTCAGACATTTTGAAAACTGCAGGGGGGTTTGGGCAAAATATGACCTATCGCCGTTTTCAGTAATTGGCATATTTTCGGTATAAAAAGTCGTAATTTGAAACTGAAAATAGGTGCAGAGAGTCAGAATTTGGCTAAAAAATCACGCTCAGGAGTCAAATTTCCGACATTTCAGACATTTTGAAAACTGCAGGGAGGTTTGGGCAAAATATGACCCATCGCCGTCTTCAGTAATTGGCATATTTTCGGTATAAAAAGTCGTAATTTGAAACAGAAAATCGGTGCAGAGAGTCAGAATTCGGCTCAAAAATCACGCTCAGGAGTCAAATTTCAGACATTTTGAAAACTGCAGGGGGGTTTGGCAAAAATATGACCCATCGCCGTTTTCAGTAATTGGCATACTTTCGCTATGAAACGTCGTAATTTGAAACTGAAAATAGGTGCAGAGAGTCAAAATTCGGCTCAAAAATCACGCTCAGGAGTCAAATTTCAGACATTTTGAAAACTGCAGGGGGGTTTGGCCAAAATATGACCCATCGCCGTTTTCAGTAATTGCCATATTTTCGGTATAAAAATTCGTAATTTGAAACTGAAAATAGGTGCAAAGAGTCAAAATTCGGGTCAAAAATCACGCTCAGGAGTCAAATTTCAGACATTTTGAAAACTGCAGGGGGGTTTGGCCAAAATATGACCCATCGCCGTTTTCAGTAATTGGCATATTTTCGGTATAAAAAGTCGTAATTTGAAACTGAAAATAGGTGCAAAGAGTCAGAATTCGGCTCAAAAATCACGCTCAGGAGTCAAATTTCCGACATTTCAGACATTTTAAAAACTGCAGGGAGGTTTGGGCAAAATATGACCCATCGCCGTTTTCAGTAATTGGCATATTTTCGGTATGAAAAGTCGTAATTTGAAACTGAAAATAGGTGCAGAGAGTCAGAATTCAGCTCAAAAATCACGCTCAGGAGTCAAATTTCAGACATTTTGAAAACTGCAGGGGGGTTTGGCAAAAATATGACCCATCGCAGTTTTCAGTAATTGGCATATTTTGGGTATAAAAAGTCGTAATTTGAAACTGAAAATAGGTGCAGAAAGTCAGGATTCGGCTCAAAAATCACGCTCAGGAGTCAAGTTTCCGACATTTCAGACATTTTGAAAACTGCAGGGGGGTTTGGCCAAAATATGACCCATCGCAGTTTTCAGTAATTGGCATATTTTGGGTATAAAAAGTCGTAATTTGAAACTGAAAATAGGTGCAGAAAGTCAGAATTCGGCTCAAAAATCACGCTCAGGAGTCAAGTTTCCGACATTTCAGACATTTTAAAAACTGCAGGGGGTTTCGGGCAAAATATGACCCATCGCCGTTTTCAGTAATTGGCATATTTTCGGTATGAAAAGTCGTAATTTGAAACTGAAAATAGGTGCAGAGAGTCAGAATTTGGCTCAAAAATCACGCTCAGGAGTCAAATTTCCGACATTTCAAACATTTTGAAAACTGCAGGGTGGGTTTGGGCAAAATATGACCCATCGCTGTTTTCAGTAATTGGCATATTTTCGGTATGAAACGTCGTAATTTGAAACTGAAAATAGGTGCAGAGAGTCAGAATTCGGCTCAAAAATCACGCTCAGGAGTCAAATTTCCGTCATTTCAGACATTTTGAAAACTGCAGGGGGGGTTTGGGCAAAATATGACCCACCGCTGTTTTCAGTAATTGGCATATTTTCGGTATAAAAATTCGTAATTTGATACTGAAAATAGGTGCAGAGAGTCAGAATTCGGCTCAAAAATCACGCTCAGGAGTCAAATTTCCGACATTTCAGACATTTTGAAAACTGCAGGGGGGTTTGGGCAAAATATGACCCATCGCCGTTTTCAGTAATTGGCATATTTTCGGTATAAAAAGTCGTAATTTGAAACTGAAAATATGTGCAGAGAGTCAGAATTCCGCTCAAAAATCACGCTCAGGAGTCAAATTTCCGACATTTCAGACATTTTGAAAACTGCTGGGGGGTTTGGGCAAAATATGACCCATCGACGTTTTCAGTAATTGGCATATTTTTTGTATGAAACGTCGTAATTTGAAACTGAAAATAGGTGCAGAGTGTCAGAATTCGGCTCAAAAATCACGCTCAGGAGTCAAATTTCCGACATTTCAGACATTTTGAAAACTGCAGGGGGGTTTGGGCAAAATATGACCTATCGCCGTTTTCAGTAATTGGCATATTTTCGGTATAAAAAGTCGTAATTTGAAACTGAAAATAGGTGCAGAGAGTCAGAATTTGGCTAAAAAATCACGCTCAGGAGTCAAATTTCCGACATTACAGACATTTTGAAAACTGCAGGGAGGTTTGGGCAAAATATGACCCATCGCCGTCTTCAGTAATTGGCATATTTTCGGTATAAAAAGTCGTAATTTGAAACAGAAAATCGGTGCAGAGAGTCAGAATTCGGCTCAAAAATCACGCTCAGGAGTCAAATTTCAGACATTTTGAAAACTGCAGGGGGGTTTGGCAAAAATATGACCCATCGCCGTTTTCAGTAATTGGCATACTTTCGCTATGAAACGTCGTAATTTGAAACTGAAAATAGGTGCAGAGAGTCAAAATTCGGCTCAAAAATCACGCTCAGGAGTCAAATTTCAGACATTTTGAAAACTGCAGGGGGGTTTGGCCAAAATATGACCCATCGCCGTTTTCAGTAATTGCCATATTTTCGGTATAAAAAGTCGTAATTTGAAACTGAAAATAGGTGCAAAGAGTCAAAATTCGGGTCAAAAATCACGCTCAGGAGTCAAATTTCAGACATTTTGAAAACTGCAGGGGGGTTTGGCCAAAATATGACCCATCGCCGTTTTCAGTAATTGGCATATTTTCGGTATAAAAAGTCGTAATTTGAAACTGAAAATAGGTGCAAAGAGTCAGAATTCGGCTCAAAAATCACGCTCAGGGGTCAAATTTCCGACATTTCAGCCATTTTAAAAACTGCAGGGAGGTTTGGGCAAAATATGACCCATCGCCGTTTTCAGTAATTGGCATATTTTCGGTATGAAAAGTCGTAATTTGAAACTGAAAATAGGTGCAGAGAGTCAGAATTCAGCTCAAAAATCACGCTCAGGAGTCAAATTTCAGACATTTTGAAAACTGCAGGGGGGTTTGGCAAAAATATGACCCATCGCAGTTTTCAGTAATTGGCATATTTTGGGTATAAAAAGTCGTAATTTGAAACTGAAAATAGGTGCAGAAAGTCAGAATTCGGCTCAAAAATCACGCTCAGGAGTCAAGTTTCCGACATTTCAGACATTTTGAAAACTGCAGGGGGGTTTGGCCAAAATATGACCCATCGCAGTTTTCAGTAATTGGCATATTTTGGGTATAAAAAGTCGTAATTTGAAACTGAAAATAGGTGCAGAAAGTCAGAATTCGGCTCAAAAATCACGCTCAGGAGTCAAGTTTCCGACATTTCAGACATTTTAAAAACTGCAGGGGGTTTCGGGCTAAATATGACCCATCGCCGTTTACAGTAATTGGCATATTTTCGGTATGAAACGTCGTAATTTGAAACTGAAAATAGGTGCAGAGAGTCAGAATTCGGCTCAAAAATCACGCTCAGGAGTCAAATTTCCGACATTTCAAACATTTTGAAAACTGCAGGGTGGGTTTGGGCAAAATATGACCCATCGCCGTTTTCAGTAATTGGCATATTTTCGGTATGAAACGTCGTAATTTGAAACTGAAAATAGGTGCAGAGAGTCAGAATTCGGCTCAAAAATCACGCTCAGGAGTCAAATTTCCGTCATTTCAGACATTTTGAAAACTGCAAGGGGGGTTTGGGCAAAATATGACCCACCGCCGTTTTCAGTAATTGGCATATTTTCGGTATAAAAATTCGTAATTTCTAACTGAAAATAGGTGCAGAGAGTCAGAATTCGGCTCAAAAATCACGCTCAGGAGTCAAATTTCCGACATTTCAGACATTTTAAAAACTGCAGGGAGGTTTGGGCAAAATGTGACCCATCGCCGTTTTCAGTAATTGGCATATTTTCGGTATAAAAAGTCGTAATTTGAAACTGAAAATCTGTGCACAGAGTCAGAACTCGGCGCAAAAATCACGTTCAGGAGTCAAATTTCCGACATTTCAGACATTTTGAAAACTGCAGGGGGGTTTGGTCAAAATATGACCCATCGCCGTTTGCAGTAATTGGCATATTTTCGGTATGAAAAGTCGTAATATGCAACTGAAAATAGGTGCAGAAAGTCAGAATTCGGAAAAAAAATCACGCTCAGGAGTCAAATTTCCGACATTGCAAACATTTTGAAAACTGCAGGGGGGTTTGGGCAAAATATGACCCATCCCCGTTTACAGTAATTGGCATATTTTCGGTATGAAACGTCGTAATTTGAAACTGAAAATAGGTGCAGAGAGTCAGAATTCGGCTCAAAAATTACGCTCAGCAGTCAAATTTCCGACATTTCAGACATTTTGAAAACTGCAGGGGGGTTTTGGCAAAATATGACCCATCGCCGTTTTCAGTAATTGGCATATTTTCGGTATAAAAATTCGTAATTTGAAACTGAAAATAGGTGCAGAGAGTCAGAATTCGGCGCAAAAATCACGCTCAGGAGTCAAATTTCAGACATTTTGAAAACTGCAGGGGGGTTTGACAAAAATATGACCCATCGCCATTTTCAGTAATTGGCATATTTTTTGTATGAAACGTCGTAATTTGAAACTAAAAATCGGTGCAGAGAGTCAGAATTCGGATTAAAAATCACGCCCAGGAGTCAAATTTCCGACATTTCAAACATTTTGAAAACTGCAGAGGGGTTTGGGCAAAATATGACCCATCGCCGTTTACAGTAATTGGCATATTTTCAGTATGAAACATCGTAATTTGAAACTGAAAATAGGTGCAGAGAGTCGAAATTCGGCTCAAAAATCACGCTCAGGAATCAAATTTCCGGCATTTCAGACATTTTAAAAACTGCAGGGGGGTTCGGGCAAAATATGACCCATCGCAGTTTTCAGTAATTGGCATATTTTAGGTATAAAAATTCGTAATTTGAAACTGAAAATAGGTGCAGAAAGTCAGAATTCGGCGCAAAAATCACGCTCAGGAGTCAAATTTCCGACATTTCAGACATTTTAAAAACTGCAGGGAGGTTTGGGCAAAATATGACCCATCGCCGTTTTCAGTAATTGGCATATTTTCGGTATGAAAAGTCGTAATTTGAAACTGAAAATAGGTGCAGAGAGTCAGAATTCGGCTCAAAAATCACGCTCAGGAGTCAAACTTCAGACATTTTGAAAACTGCAGGGGGGTTTGGCAAAAATATGACCCATCGCCGTTTTCAGTAATTGGCATATTTTCGCTATGAAACGTCGTAATTTGAAACTGAAAATAGGTGCAGAGAGTCAGAATTCGGCTCAAAAATCACGCTCAGGAGTCAAATTTCAGACATTTTGAAAACTGCAGGGGGGTTTTGCCAAAATATGACCCATCGAAGTTTTCAGTAATTGGCATATTTTGGGTATAAAAAGTCGTAATTTGAAACTGAAAATAGGTGCAGAAAGTCAGAATTCGGCTCAAAAATCACGCTCAGGAGTCAAGTTTCCGACATTTTAGACATTTTGAAAACTGCAGGGGGGTTTGGCCAAAATATGACCCATCGCAGTTTTCAGTAATTGGCATATTTTGGGTATAAAAATTCGTAATTTGAAACTGAAAATAGGTGCAGAAAGTCAGAATTCGGCTCAAAAATCACGCTCAGGAGTCAAGTTTCCGACATTTCAGACATTTTAAAAACTTCAGGGGGGTTCGGGCAAAATATGACCCATCGCCGTTTTCAGTAATTGGCATATTTTCGGTATGAAAATTCGTAATTTGAAACTGAAAATAGGTGCAGAGAGTCAGAATTCGGCTCAAAATTCACGCTCAGGAGTCAAATTTCCGACATTTCAAACATTTTGAAAACTGCAGGGGGGGTTTGGGCAAAATATGACCCATCGCCGTTATCAGTAATTGGCATATTTTCGGTATGAAACGTCGTAATTTGAAACTGAAAATAGGTGCAGAGAGTCAGAATTCGGCTCAAAAATAACGCTCAGGAGTCAAATTTCCGTCATTTCAGACATTTTGAAAACTGCAGGGGGGTTTGTGCAAAATATGACCCACCGCCGTTTTCAGTAATTGGCATATTTTCGGTATAAAAATTCGTAATTTCTAACTGAAAATAGGTGCAGAGAGTCAGAATTCGGCTCAAAAATCACGCTCAGGAGTCAAATTTCCGATATTTCAGACATTTTAAAAACTGCAGGGAGGTTTGGGCAAAATGTGACCCATCGCCGTTTTCAGTAATTGGCATATTTTCGGTATAAAAAGTCGTAATTTGAAACTGAAAATCTGTGCAGAGAGTCAGAACTCGGCGCAAAAATCACGTTCAGGAGTCAAATTTCCGACATTTCAGACATTTTGAAAACTGCAGGGGGGTTTGGGCAAAATATGACCCATCGTCGTTTGCAGTAATTGGCATATTTTCGGTATGAAAAGTCGTAATATGCAACTGAAAATAGGTGCAGAAAGACAGAATTGGGATAACAAATCACGCTCAGGAGTCAAATTTCCGACATTGCAAACATTTTGAAAACTGCAGGGGGGTTTGGCCAAAATATGACCCATCGCCGTTTTCAGTAATTGCCATATTTTCGGTATAAAAAGTCGTAATTTGAAACTGAAAATAGGTGCAAAGAGTCAAAATTCGGGTCAAAAATCACGCTCAGGAGTCAAATTTCAGACATTTTGAAAACTGCAGGGGGGTTTGGCCAAAATATGACCCATCGCCGTTTTCAGTAATTGGCATATTTTCGGTATAAAAAGTCGTAATTTGAAACTGAAAATAGGTGCAAAGAGTCAGAATTCGGCTCAAAAATCACGCTCAGGAGTCAAATTTCCGACATTTCAGACATTTTAAAAACTGCAGGGAGGTTTGGGCAAAATATGACCCATCGCCGTTTTCAGTAATTGGCATATTTTCGGTATGAAAAGTCGTAATTTGAAACTGAAAATAGGTGCAGAGAGTCAGAATTCAGCTCAAAAATCACGCTCAGGAGTCAAATTTCAGACATTTTGAAAACTGCAGGGGGGTTTGGCAAAAATATGACCCATCGCAGTTTTCAGTAATTGGCATATTTTGGGTATAAAAAGTCGTAATTTGAAACTGAAAATAGGTGCAGAAAGTCAGAATTCGGCTCAAAAATCACGCTCAGGAGTCAAGTTTCCGACATTTCAGACATTTTGAAAACTGCAGGTGGGTTTGGCCAAAATATGACCCATCGCAGTTTTCAGTAATTTGCATATTTTGGGTATAAAAAGTCGTAATTTGAAACTGAAAATAGGTGCAGAAAGTCAGAATTCGGCTCAAAAATCACGCTCAGGAGTCAAGTTTCCGACATTTCAGACATTTTAAAAACTGCAGGGGGTTTCGGGCTAAATATGACCCATCGCCGTTTACAGTAATTGGCATATTTTCGGTATGAAACGTCGTAATTTGAAACTGAAAATAGGTGCAGAGAGTCAGAATTCGGCTCAAAAATCACGCTCAGGAGTCAAATTTCCGACATTTCAAACATTTTGAAAACTGCAGGGTGGGTTTGGGCAAAATATGACCCATCGCCGTTTTCAGTAATTGGCATATTTTCGGTATGAAACGTCGTAATTTGAAACTGAAAATAGGTGCAGAGAGTCAGAATTCGGCTCAAAAATCACGCTCAGGAGTCAAATTTCCGTCATTTCAGACATTTTGAAAACTGCAGGGGGGGTTTGGGCAAAATATGACCCACCGCCGTTTTCAGTAATTGGCATATTTTCGGTATAAAAATTCGTAATTTCTAACTGAAAATAGGTGCAGAGAGTCAGAATTCGGCTCAAAAATCACGCTCAGGAGTCAAATTTCCGACATTTCAGACATTTTAAAAACTGCAGGGAGGTTTGGGCAAAATGTGACCCATCGCCGTTTTCAGTAATTGGCATATTTTCAGTATAAAAAGTCGTAATTTGAAACTGAAAATCTGTGCAGAGAGTCAGAACTCGGCGCAAAAATCACGTTCAGGAGTCAAATTTCCGACATTGCAAACATTTTGAAAACTGCAGGGGGGTTTGGGCAAAATATGACCCATCGCCGTTTACAGTAATTGGCATATTTTCGGTATGAAACGTCGTAATTTGAAACTGAAAATAGGTGCAGAGAGTCAGAATTCGGCTCAAAAATTACGCTCAGCAGTCAAATTTCCGACATTTCAGACATTTTGAAAACTGCAGGGGGGTTTTGGCAAAATATGACCCATCGCCGTTTTCAGTAATTGGCATATATTCGGTATAAAAATTCGTAATTTGAAACTGAAAATAGGTGCAGAGAGTCAGAATTCGGCGCAAAAATCACGCTCAGGAGTCAAATTTCAGACATTTTGAAAACTGCAGGGGGGTTTGGCAAAAATATGACCCATCGCCATTTTCAGTAATTGGCATATTTTTTGAATGAAACGTCGTAATTTGAAACTAAAAATCGGTGCAGAGAGTCAGAATTCGGATTAAAAATCACGCTCAGGAGTCAAATTTCCGACATTTCAAACATTTTGAAAACTGCAGAGGGGTTTGGGCAAAATATGACCCATCGCCGTTTACAGTAATTGGCATATTTTCAGTATGAAACATCGTAATTTGAAACTGAAAATAGGTGCAGAGAGTCGAAATTCGGCTCAAAAATCACGCTCAGGAATCAAATTTCCGGCATTTCAGACATTTTAAAAACTGCAGGGGGGTTCGGGCAAAATATGACCCATCGCAGTTTTCAGTAATTGGCATATTTTAGGTATAAAAATTCGTAATTTGAAACTGAAAATAGGTGCAGAAAGTCAGAATTCGGCGCAAAAATCACGCTCAGGAGTCAAATTTCCGACATTTCAGACATTTTAAAAACTGCAGGGAGGTTTGGGCAAAATATGACCCATCGCCGTTTTCAGTAATTGGCATATTTTCGGTATGAAAAGTCGTAATTTGAAACTGAAAATAGGTGCAGAGAGTCAGAATTCGGCTCAAAAATCACGCTCAGGAGTCAAATTTCAGACATTTTGAAAACTGCAGGGGGGTTTGGCAAAAATATGACCCATCGCCGTTTTCAGTAATTGGCATATTTTCGCTATGAAACGTCGTAATTTGAAACTGAAAATAGGTGCAGAGAGTCAGAATTCGGCTCAAAAATCACGCTCAGGAGTCAAATTTCAGACATTTTGAAAACTGCAGGGGGGTTTTGCCAAAATATGACCCATCGAAGTTTTCAGTAATTGGCATATTTTGGGTATAAAAAGTCGTAATTTGAAACTGAAAATAGGTGCAGAAAGTCAGAATTCGGCTCAAAAATCACGCTCAGGAGTCAAGTTTCCGACATTTCAGACATTTTAAAAACTTCAGGGGGGTTCGGGCAAAATATGACCCATCGCCGTTTTCAGTAATTGGCATATTTTCGGTATGAAAAGTCGTAATTTGAAATTGAAAATAGGTGCAGAGAGTCAGAATTCGGCTCAAAATTCACGCTCAGGAGTCAAATTTCCGACATTTCAAACATTTTGAAAACTGCAGGGGGGGTTTGGGCAAAATATGACCCATCGCTGTTATCAGTAATTGGCATATTTTCGGTATGAAACGTCGTAATTTGAAACTGAAAATAGGTGCAGAGAGTCAGAATTCGGCTCAAAAATCACGCTCAGGAGTCAAATTTCCGTCATTTCAGACATTTTGAAAACTGCAGGGGGGTTTGTGCAAAATATGACCCACCGCCGTTTTCAGTAATTGGCATATTTTCGGTATAAAAATTCGTAATTTCTAACTGAAAATAGGTGCAGAGAGTCAGAATTCGGCTCAAAAATCACGCTCAGGAGTCAAATTTCCGACATTTCAGACATTTTAAAAACTGCAGGGAGGTTTGGGCAAAATGTGACCCATCGCCGTTTTCAGTAATTGGCATATTTTCGGTATAAAAAGTCGTAATTTGAAACAGAAAATCTGTGCAGAGAGTCAGAACTCGGCGCAAAAATCACGTTCAGGAGTCAAATTTCCGACATTTCAGACATTTTGAAAACTGCAGGGGGGTTTGGGCAAAATATGACCCATCGTCGTTTGCAGTAATTGGCATATTTTCGGTATGAAAAGTCGTAATATGCAACTGAAAATAGGTGCAGAAAGACAGAATTCGGATAACAAATCACGTTCAGGAGTCAAATTTCCGACATTGCAAACATTTTGAAAACTGCAGGGGGGTTTGGGCAAAATATGACCCATCGCCGTTTACAGTAATTGGCATATTTTCGGTATGAAACGTCGTAATTTGAAACTGAAAATAGGTGCAGAGAGTCAGAATTCGGCTCAAAAATTACGCTCAGGAGTCAAATTTCCGACATTTCAGACATTTTGAAAACTGCAGGGGGGTTTTGGCAAAATATGACCCATCGCTGTTTTCAGTAATTGGCATATTTTCGGTATAAAAATTCGTAATTTGAAACTGAAAATAGGTGCAGAGAGTCAGAATTCGGCGCAAAAATCACGCTCAGGAGTCAAATTTCAGACATTTTGAAAACTGCAGGGGGGTTTTCAAAAATATGACCCATCGCCATTTTCAGTAATTGGCATATTTTTTGTATGAAACGTCGTAATTTGAAACTAAAAATCGGTGCAGAGAGTCAGAATTCGGATTAAAAATCACGCTCAGGAGTCAAATTTCCGACATTTCAAACATTTTGAAAACTGCAGAGGGGTTTGGGCAAAATATGACCCTTCGCCGTTTACAGTAATTGGCATATTTTCAGTATGAAACATCGTAATTTGAAACTGAAAATAGGTGCAGAGAGTCAGAATTCGGCTCAAAAATCACGCTCAGGAGTCAAATTTCCGGCATTTCAGACATTTTAAAAACTGCAGGGGGGTTCGGGCAAAATATGACCCATCGCCGTTTTCAGTAATTGGCATATTTTCGGTATAAAAAGTCGTAATTTGATGCTGAAAATAGGTGCAGAGAGTCAGAATTCGGCTCAAAAATCACGCTCAGGAGTCAAATTTCCGACATTTCAGACATTTTGAAAACTGCAGGGGGGTATGGGCAAAATATGACCCATCGCCGTTTTCAGTAATTGGCATATTTTCGGTATAAAAAGTCGTAATTTGAAACTGAAAATATGTGCAGAGAGTCAGAATTCCGCTCAAAAATCACGCTCAGGAGTCAAATTTCCGACATTTCAGATATTTTGAAAACTGCTGGGGGGTTTGGGCAAAATATGACCCATCGCCGTTTTCAGTAATTGGCATATTTTTTGTATGAAACGTCGTAATTTGAAACTGAAAATAGGTGCAGAGTGTCAGAATTCGGCTCAAAAATCACGCTCAGGAGTCAAATTTCCGACATTTCAGACATTTTGAAAACTGCAGGGGGGTTTGGGCAAAATATGACCCATATCGCCGTTTTCAGTAATTGGCTTATTTTCGGTATAAAAAGTCGTAATTTGAAACTGAAAATAGGTGCAGAGAGTCAGAATTCGGCTAAAAAATCACGCTCAGGAGTCAAATTTCCGACATTTCAGACATTTTGAAAACTGCAGGGAGGTTTGGGCAAAATATGACCCATCGCCGTCTTCAGTAATTGGCATATTTTCGGTATAAAAAGTCGTAATTTGAAACGGAAAATCGGTGCAGAGAGTCAGAATTCGGCTCAAAAATCACGCTCAGGAGTCAAATTTCAGACATTTTGAAAACTGCAGGGGGGTTTTCAAAAATATGACCCATCGCCATTTTCAGTAATTGGCATATTTTTTGTATGAAACGTCGTAATTTGAAACTAAAAATCGGTGCAGAGAGTCAGAATTCGGATTAAAAATCACGCTCAGGAGTCAAATTTCCGACATTTCAAACATTTTGAAAACTGCAGAGGGGTTTGGGCAAAATATGACCCTTCGCCGTTTACAGTAATTGGCATATTTTCAGTATGAAACATCGTAATTTGAAACTGAAAATAGGTGCAGAGAGTCAGAATTCGGCTCAAAAATCACGCTCAGGAGTCAAATTTCCGGCATTTCAGACATTTTAAAAACTGCAGGGGGGTTCGGGCAAAATATGACCCATCGCCGTTTTCAGTAATTGGCATATTTTCGGTATAAAAAGTCGTAATTTGATGCTGAAAATAGGTGCAGAGAGTCAGAATTCGGCTCAAAAATCACGCTCAGGAGTCAAATTTCCGACGTTTCAGACATTTTGAAAACTGCAGGGGGGTATGGGCAAAATATGACCCATCGCCGTTTTCAGTAATTGGCATATTTTCGGTATAAAAAGTCGTAATTTGAAACTGAAAATATGTGCAGAGAGTCAGAATTCCGCTCAAAAATCACGCTCAGGAGTCAAATTTCCGACATTTCAGATATTTTGAAAACTGCTGGGGGGTTTGGGCAAAATATGACCCATCGCCGTTTTCAGTAATTGGCATATTTTTTGTATGAAACGTCGTAATTTGAAACTGAAAATAGGTGCAGAGTGTCAGAATTCGGCTCAAAAATCACGCTCAGGAGTCAAATTTCCGACATTTCAGACATTTTGAAAACTGCAGGGGGGTTTGGGCAAAATATGACCCATATCGCCGTTTTCAGTAATTGGCTTATTTTCGGTATAAAAAGTCGTAATTTGAAACTGAAAATAGGTGCAGAGATTCAGAATTCGGCTAAAAAATCACGCTCAGGAGTCAAATTTCCGACATTTCAGACATTTTGAAAACTGCAGGGAGGTTTGGGCAAAATATGACCCATCGCCGTCTTCAGTAATTGGCATATTTTCGGTATAAAAAGTCGTAATTTGAAACGGAAAATCGGTGCAGAGAGTCAGAATTCGGCTCAAAAATCACGCTCAGGAGTCAAATTTCAGACATTTTGAAAACTGCAGGGGGGTTTGGCAAAAATATGACCCATCGCCGTTTTCAGTAATTGGCATACTTTCGCTATGAAACGTCGTATTTTGAAACTGAAAATAGGTGCAGAGAGTCAAAATTCGGCTCAAAAATCACGCTCAGGAGTCAAATTTCAGACATTTTGAAAACTGCAGGGGGGTTTGGCCAAAATATGACCCATCGCCGTTTTCAGTAATTGGCATATTTTCGGTATAAAAAGTCGTAATTTGAAACTGAAAATAGGTGCAGAAAGTCAGAATTCGGATAAAAAATCACGCTCAGGAGTCAAATTTCCGACATTGCAAACGTTTTGAAAACTGCAGAGGGGTTTGGGCAAAATATGACCAATCGCCGTTTACAGTAATTGGCATATTTTCAGTATGAAACGTCGTAATTTGAAACTGAAAATAGGTGCAGAGAGTCAGAATTTGGCTCAAAAATCACGCTCAGGAGTCAAATTTCCGGCATTTCAGACATTTTGAAAACTGCAGGGGGGTTTGGGCAAAATATGACCCATCGCCGTTTTCAGTAATTGATATATTTTCGGTATAAAAAGTCGTAATTTGAAACTGAAAATAGGTGCAGAAAGTCAGAATTCAGATTAAAAATCACGCTCAGGAGTCAAATTTCCGACATTTCAAACATTTTGAAAACTGCAGAGGGGTTTGGGCAAAATATGACCCATCGCCGTTTACAGTAATTGGCATATTTTCAGTATGAAACATCGTAATTTGAAACTGAAAATAGGTGCAGAGAGTCAGAATTCGGCTCAAAAATCACGCTCAGGAGTCAAATTTCCGGCATTTCAGACATTTTAAAAACTGCAGGGGGGTTGGGGCAAAATATGACCCATCGCCGTTTTCAGTAATTGGCATATTTTCGGTATAAAAAGTCGTAATTTGAAACTGAAAATAGGTGCAGAGAGTCAGAATTCGGCTCAAAAATCACGCTCAGGAGTCAAATTTCCGACATTTCAGACATTTTGAAAACTGCAGGGGGGGGGGGGTTTGGGCAAAATATGACCCATCGCCGTTTTCAGTAATTGGCATATATTCGGTATGAAACGTCGTAATTTGAAACTGAAAATATGTGCAGAGAGTCAGAATTCCGCTCAAAAATCACGCCCAGGAGTCAAATTTCCGACATTTCAGACATTTTGAAAACTGCTGGGGGGTTTGGGCAAAATATGACCCATCGCCGTTTTCAGTAATTGGCATATTTTTTGTATGAAACGTCGTAATTTGAAACTGAAAATAGGTGCAGAGTCAGAATTCGGCTAAAAAATCACGCTCAGGAGTCAAATTTCCGACATTTCAGACATTTTGAAAACTGCAGGGAGGTTTGGGCAAAATATGACCCATCTCCGTATTCAGTAGGTGCATATTTTCGGTATAAAAAGTCGTAATTTGAAACTGAAAATCGGTGCAGAGAGTCAGAATTCGGCTCAAAAATCACGCTCAGGAGTCAAATTTCAGACATTTTGAAAACTGCAGGTGGGTTTGGCAAAAATATGACCCTTCGCCGTTTTCAGTAATTGGCATACTTTCGCTATGAAATGTCGTAATTTGAAACTGAAAATAGGTGCAGAGAGTCAAAATTTGGCTCAAAAATCACGCTCAGGACTCAAATTTCAGACATTTTGAAAACTGCAGTGGGGTTTGGGCAAAATATGACCCATCGCTGTTTTCAGTAATTGGCATATTTTCGGTATAAAAAGTCGTAATTTGAAATGAAAATAGGTGCAGAGAGTCAGAATTCGGCTCAAAAATCACGCTCAGGAGTCAAATTTCCGGCATTTCAGACATTTTGAAAACTGCAGGGGGGTTTGGGCAAAATATGACCCACCGCCGTTTTCAGTAATTGGCATATTTTCGGTATAAAAAGTCGTAATTTGAAACTGAAAATAGGTGCAGAAAGTCAGAATTCGGATTAAAAATCACGCTCAGGAGTCAAATTTCCGACATTTCAGACATTTTGAAAACTGCTGGGGGGTTTGGGCAAAATATGACCCATCGCCGTTTTCAGTAATTGGCATATTTTTTGTATGAAACGTCGTAATTTGAAACTGAAAATAGGTGCAGAGTGTCAGAATTCGGCTCAAAAATCACGCTCAGGAGTCAAATTTCCGACATTTCAGACATTTTGAAAACTGCAGGGGGGTTTGGGCAAAATATGACCCATCGCCGTTTTCAGTAATTGGCTTATTTTCGGTATAAAAAGTCGTAATTTGAAACTGAAAATAGGTGCAGAGAGTCAGAATTCGGCTAAAAAATCACGCTCAGGAGTCAAATTTCCGACATTTCAGACATTTTGAAAACTGCAGGGAGGTTTGGGCAAAATATGACCCATCGCCGTCTTCAGTAATTGGCATATTTTCGGTATAAAAAGTCGTAATTTGAAACGGAAAATCGGTGCAGAGAGTCAGAATTCGGCTCAAAAATCACGCTCAGGAGTCAAATTTCAGACATTTTGAAAACTGCAGGGGGGTTTGGCAAAAATATGACCCATCGCCGTTTTCAGTAATTGGCATACTTTCGCTATGAAACGTCGTATTTTGAAACTGAAAATAGGTGCAGAGAGTCAAAATTCGGCACAAAAATCACGCTCAGGAGTCAAGTTTCAGACATTTTGAAAACTGCAGGGGGGTTTGGCCAAAATATGACCCATCGCCGTTTTCAGTAATTGGCATATTTTCGGTATAAAAAGTCGTAATTTGAAACTGAAAATAGGTGCAGAAAGTCAGAATTCGGATAAAAAATCACGCTCAGGAGTCAAATTTCCGACATTGCAAACATTTTGAAAACTGCAGAGGGGTTTGGGCAAAATATGACCAATCGCCGTTTACAGTAATTGGCATATTTTCAGTATGAAACGTCGTAATTTGAAACTGAAAATAGGTGCAGAGAGTCAGAATTTGGCTCAAAAATCACGCTCAGGAGTCAAATTTCCGGCATTTCAGACATTTTGAAAACTGCAGGGGGGTTTGGGCAAAATATGACCCATCGCCGTTTTCAGTAATTGATATATTTTCGGTATAAAAAGTCGTAATTTGAAACTGAAAATAGGTGCAGAAAGTCAGAATTCAGATTATAAATCACGCTCAGGAGTCAAATTTCCGACATTTCAAACATTTTGAAAACTGCAGAGGGGTTTGGGCAAAATATGACCCATCGCCGTTTACAGTAATTGGCATATTTTCAGTATGAAACATCGTAATTTGAAACTGAAAATAGGTGCAGAGAGTCAGAATTCGGCTCAAAAATCACGCTCAGGAGTCAAATTTCCGGCATTTCAGACACTTTAAAAACTGCAGGGGGGTTGGGGCAAAATATGACCCATCGCCGTTTTCAGTAATTGGCATATTTTCGGTATAAAAAGTCGTAATTTGAAACTGAAAATAGGTGCAGAGAGTCAGAATTCGGCTCAAAAATCACGCTCAGGAGTCAAATTTCCGACATTTCAGACATTTTGAAAACTGCAGGGGGGGGTTTGGGCAAAATATGACCCATCGCCGTTTTCAGTAATTGGCATATTTTCGGTATGAAACGTCGTAATTTGAAACTGAAAATATGTGCAGAGAGTCAGAATTCCGCTCAAAAATCACGCCCAGGAGTCAAATTTCCGACATTTCAGACATTTTGAAAACTGCTGGGGGGTTTGGGCAAAATATGACCCATCGCCGTTTTCAGTAATTGGCATATTTTTTGTATGAAACGTCGTAATTTGAAACTGAAAATAGGTGCAGAGTCAGAATTCGGCTAAAAAATCACGCTCAGGAGTCAAATTTTCGACATTTCAGACATTTTGAAAACTGCAGGGAGGTTTGGGCAAAATATGACCCATCTCCGTTTTCAGTAGGTGCATATTTTCGGTATAAAAAGTCGTAATTTGAAACTGAAAATCGGTGCAGAGAGTCAGAATTCGGCTCAAAAATCACGCTCAGGAGACAAATTTCAGGCATTTTGAAAACTGCAGGTGGGTTTGGCAAAAATATGACCCTCGCCGTTTTCAGTAATTGGCATACTTTCGCTATGAAATGTCGTAATTTGAAACTGAAAATAGGTGCAGAGAGTCAAAATTTGGCTCAAAAATCACGCTCAGGACTCAAATTTCAGACATTTTGAAAACTGCAGGGGGGTTTGGGCAAAATATGACCCATCGCTGTTTTCAGTAATTGGCATATTTTCGGTATAAAAAGTCGTAATTTGAAATGAAAATAGGTGCAGAGAGTCAGAATTCGGCTCAAAAATCACGCTCAGGAGTCAAATTTCCGGCATTTCAGACATTTTAAAAACTGCAGGGGGGTTGGGGCAAAATATGACCCATCGCCGTTTTCAGTAATTGGCATATTTTCGGTATAAAAAGTCGTAATTTGAAACTGAAAATATGTGCAGAGAGTCAGAATTCCGCTCAAAAATCACGCCCAGGAGTCAAATTTCCGACATTTCAGACATTTTGAAAACTGCTGGGGGGTTTGGGCAAAATATGACCCATCGCCGTTTTCAGTAATTGGCATATTTTTTGTATGAAACGTCGTAATTTGAAACTGAAAATAGGTGCAGAGTGTCAGAATTCGGCTCAAAAATCACGCTCAGGAGTCAAATTTCCGACATTTCATACATTTTGAAAATTGCAGGGGGGTTTGGGCAAAATATGACCCATCGCCGTTTTCAGTAATTGGCATATTTTCGGTATAAAAAGTCGTAATTTGAAACTGAAAATCGGTGCAGAGAGTCAGAATTCGGCTCAAAAATCACGCTCAGTAGTCAAATTTCAGACATTTTGAAAACTGCAGGGGGGTTTGGCAAAAATATGACCCTTCGCCGTTTTCAGTAATTGGCATACTTTCGCTATGAAACGTCGTAATTTGAAACTGAAAATAGGTGCAGAGAGTCAAAATTCGGCTCAAAAATCACGCTCAGGGGTCAAATTTCAGACATTTTGAAAACTGCAGGGGGGTTTGGCCAAAATATGACCCATCGCCGTTTTCAGTAATTGGCATATTTTCGGTATAAAAAGTCGTAATTTGAAACTGAAAATAGGTGCAGAAAGTCAGAATTCGGATAAAAAATCACGCTCAGGAGTCAAATTTCCGACATTGCAAACATTTTGAAAACTGCAGAGGGGTTTGGGCAAAATATGACCCATCGCCGTTTACAGTAATTGGCATATTTTCAGTATGAAACGTCGTAATTTGAAACTGAAAATAGGTGCAGAGAGTCAGAATTTGGCTCAAAAATCACGCTCAGGAGTCAAATTTCCGGCATTTCAGACATTTTGAAAACTGCAGGGGGGTTTGGGCAAAATATGACCCATCGCCGTTTTCAGTAATTGGCATATTTTCGGTATGAAACGTCGTAATTTGAAACTGAAAATATGTGCAGAGAGTCAGAATTCCGCTCAAAAATCACGCCCAGGAGTCAAATTTCCGACATTTCAGACATTTTGAAAACTGCTGGGGGGTTTGGGCAAAATATGACCCATCGCCGTTTTCAGTAATTGGCATATTTTTTGTATGAAACGTCGTAATTTGAAACTGAAAATAGGTGCAGAGTGTCAGAATTCGGCTCAAAAATCACGCTCAGGAGTCAAATTTCCGACATTTCATACATTTTGAAAACTGCAGGGGGGTTTGGGCAAAATATGACCCATCGCCGTTTTCAGTAATTGGCATATTTTCGGTATAAAAAGTCGTAATTTGAAACTGAAAATAGGTGCAGAGTCAGAATTCGGCTAAAAAATCACGCTCAGGAGTCAAATTTCCGACATTTCAGACATTTTGAAAACTGCAGGGAGGTTTGGGCAAAATATGACCCATCTCCGTTTTCAGTAGGTGCATATTTTCGGTATAAAAAGTCGTAATTTGAAACTGAAAATCGGTGCAGAGAGTCAGAATTCAGCTCAAAAATCACGCTCAGGAGTCAAATTTCAGACATTTTGAAAACTGCAGGGGGGTTTGGCAAAAATATGACCCTTCGCCGTTTTCAGTAATTGGCATACTTTCGCTAAGAAACGTCGTAATTTGAAACTGAAAATAGGTGCAGAGAGTCAAAATTTGGCTCAAAAATCACGCTCAGGACTCAAATTTCAGACATTTTGAAAACTGCAGGGGGGTTTGGGCAAAATATGACCCATCGCTGTTTTCAATAATTGGCATATTTTCGGTATAAAAAGTCGTAATTTGAAATGAAAATAGGTGCAGAGAGTCAGCATTCGGCTCAAAAATCACGCTCAGGAGTCAAATTTCCGGCATTTCAGACATTTTGAAAACTGCAGGGGGGTTTGGGCAAAATATGACCCATCGCCGTTTTCAGTAATTGGCATATTTTCGGTATAAAAAGTCGTAATTTGAAACTGAAAATAGGTGCAGAAAGTCAGAATTCGGATTAAAAATCACGCTCAGGAGTCAAATTTCCGACATTTCAAACATTTTGAAAACTGCAGAGGGGTTTGGGCAAAATATGACCCATCGCCGTTTACAGTAATTGGCATATTTTCAGTATGAAACATCGTAATTTGAAACTGAAAATAGGTGCAGAGAGTCAGAATTCGGCTCAAAAATCACGCTCGCGAATCAAATTTCCGGCATTTCAGACATTTTAAAAACTGCAGGGGGGTTGGGGCAAAATATGACCCATCGCCGTTTTCAGTAATTGGCATATTTTCGGTATAAAAAGTCGTAATTTGAAACTGAAAATATGTGCAGAGAGTCAGAATTCCGCTCAAAAATCACGCCCAGGAGTCAAATTTCCGACATTTCAGACATTTTGAAAACTGCTGGGGGTTTGGGCAAAATATGACCCATCGCCGTTTTCAGTAATTGGCATATTTTTTGTATGAAACGTCGTAATTTGAAACTGAAAATAGGTGCAGAGTGTCAGAATTCGGCTCAAAAATCACGCTCAGGAGTCAAATTTCCGACATTTCATACATTTTGAAAACTGCAGGGGGGTTTGGGCAAAATATGACCCATCGCCGTTTTCAGTAATTGGCATATTTTCGGTATAAAAAGTCGTAATTTGAAACTGAAAATAGGTGCAGAGAGTCAAAATTCGGCTCAAAAATCACGCTCAGGAGTCAAATTTCAGACATTTTGAAAACTGCAGGGGGGTTTGGCCAAAATATGACCCATCGTTGTTTTTAGTAATTGGCATATTTTCGGTATAAAAATTCGAAATTTGAAACTGAAAATAGGTGCAGAAAGTCAGAATTCGGATAAAAAATCTCGCTCAGGAGTCAAATTTCCGACATTGCAAACATTTTGAAAACTGCAGAGGGGTTTAGGCAAAATATGACCCATCGCCGTTTACAGTAATTGGCATATTTTCAGTATGAAACATCGTAATTTGAAACTGAAAATAGGTGCAGAGAGTCAGAATTCGGCTCAAAAATCACGCTCAGGAGTCAAATTTCCGGCATTTCAGACATTTTGAAAACTGCAGGGGGGTTTGTCAAAATATGACCCATCGCCGTTTTCAGTAATTGGCATATTTTCGGTATAAAAAGTCGTAATTTGAAACTGAAAATAGGTGCAGAAAGTCAGAATTCGGATTAAAAATCACGCTCAGGAGTCAAATTTCCGACATTTCAAACATTTTGAAAACTGCAGAGGGGTTTGGGCAAAATATGACCCATCGCCGTTTACAATAATTGGCATATTTTCAGTATGAAACATCGTAATTTGAAACTGAAAATAGGTGCAGAGAGTCAGAATTCGGCTCAAAAATCACGCTCAGGAGTCAAATTTACGGCATTTCAGACATTTTAAAAACTGCAGGGGGGTTCGGGCAAAATATGACCCATCGCCGTTTTCAGTAATTGGCATATTTTCGGTATAAAAAGTCGTAATTTGAAACTGAAAATAGGTGCAGAGAGTCAGAATTCGGCTCAAAAAATCACGCTCAGGAGTCAAATTTCCGACATTTCAGACATTTTGAAAACTGCAGGGGGGGGGGGGGGGGGTTTGGGCAAAATATGACCCATCGCCGCTTTCAGTAATTGGCATATTTTCGGTATGAAACGTCGTAATTTGAAACTGAAAAATAGGTGCAGAGAGTCAGAATTCGGCTCAAAAATCACGCTCAGGAGTCAAATTTCCGACATTTCAGACATTTTGAAAACTGCAGGGGGGGGTTTGGGCAAAATATGACCCATCGCCGTTTTCAGTAATTGGCATATTTTCGGTATAAAAAGTCGTAATTTGAAACGGAAAATCGGTGCAGAGAGTCAGAATTCGGCTCAAAAATCACGCTCAGGAGTCAAATTTCAGACATTTTGAAAACTGCAGGGGGGTTTGGCAAAAATATGACCCATCGCCGTTTTCAGTAATTGGCATACTTTCGCTATGAAACGTCGTATTTTGAAACTGAAAATAGGTGCAGAGAGTCAAAATTCGGCTCAAAAATCACGCTCAGGAGTCAAATTTCAGACATTTTGAAAACTGCAGGGGGGTTTGGCCAAAATATGACCCATCGCCGTTTTCAGTAATTGGCATATTTTCGGTATAAAAAGTCGTAATTTGAAACTGAAAATAGGTGCAGAAAGTCAGAATTCGGATAAAAAATCACGCTCAGGAGTCAAATTTCCGACATTGCAAACGTTTTGAAAACTGCAGAGGGGTTTGGGCAAAATATGACCAATCGCCGTTTACAGTAATTGGCATATTTTCAGTATGAAACGTCGTAATTTGAAACTGAAAATAGGTGCAGAGAGTCAGAATTTGGCTCAAAAATCACGCTCAGGAGTCAAATTTCCGGCATTTCAGACATTTTGAAAACTGCAGGGGGGTTTGGGCAAAATATGACCCATCGCCGTTTTCAGTAATTGATATATTTTCGGTATAAAAAGTCGTAATTTGAAACTGAAAATAGGTGCAGAAAGTCAGAATTCAGATTAAAATCACGCTCAGGAGTCAAATTTCCGACATTTCAAACATTTTGAAAACTGCAGAGGGGTTTGGGCAAAATATGACCCATCGCCGTTTACAGTAATTGGCATATTTTCAGTATGAAACATCGTAATTTGAAACTGAAAATAGGTGCAGAGAGTCAGAATTCGGCTCAAAAATCACGCTCAGGAGTCAAATTTCCGGCATTTCAGACATTTTAAAAACTGCAGGGGGGTTGGGGCAAAATATGACCCATCGCCGTTTTCAGTAATTGGCATATTTTCGGTATAAAAAGTCGTAATTTGAAACTGAAAATAGGTGCAGAGAGTCAGAATTCGGCTCAAAAATCACGCTCAGGAGTCAAATTTCCGACATTTCAGACATTTTGAAAACTGCAGGGGGGGGGGGGTTTGGGCAAAATATGACCCATCGCCGTTTTCAGTAATTGGCATATATTCGGTATGAAACGTCGTAATTTGAAACTGAAAATATGTGCAGAGAGTCAGAATTCCGCTCAAAAATCACGCCCAGGAGTCAAATTTCCGACATTTCAGACATTTTGAAAACTGCTGGGGGGTTTGGGCAAAATATGACCCATCGCCGTTTTCAGTAATTGGCATATTTTTTGTATGAAACGTCGTAATTTGAAACTGAAAATAGGTGCAGAGTCAGAATTCGGCTAAAAAATCACGCTCAGGAGTCAAATTTCCGACATTTCAGACATTTTGAAAACTGCAGGGAGGTTTGGGCAAAATATGACCCATCTCCGTTTTCAGTAGGTGCATATTTTCGGTATAAAAAGTCGTAATTTGAAACTGAAAATCGGTGCAGAGAGTCAGAATTCGGCTCAAAAATCACGCTCAGGAGTCAAATTTCAGACATTTTGAAAACTGCAGGTGGGTTTGGCAAAAATATGACCCTTCGCCGTTTTCAGTAATTGGCATACTTTCGCTATGAAATGTCGTAATTTGAAACTGAAAATAGGTGCAGAGAGTCAAAATTTGGCTCAAAAATCACGGTCAGGACTCAAATTTCAGACATTTTGAAAACTGCAGTGGGGTTTGGGCAAAATATGACCCATCGCTGTTTTCAGTAATTGGCATATTTTCGGTATAAAAAGTCGTAATTTGAAATGAAAATAGGTGCAGAGAGTCAGAATTCGGCTCAAAAATCACGCTCAGGAGTCAAATTTCCGGCATTTCAGACATTTTGAAAACTGCAGGGGGGTTTGGGCAAAATATGACCCATCGCCGTTTTCAGTAATTGGCATATTTTTCGGTATAAAAAGTCGTAATTTGAAACTGAAAATAGGTGCAGAAAGTCAGAATTCGGATTAAAAATCACGCTCAGGAGTCAAATTTCCGACATTTCAGACATTTTGAAAACTGCTGGGGGTTTGGGCAAAATATGACCCATCGCCGTTTTCAGTAATTGGCATATTTTTTGTATGAAACGTCGTAATTTGAAACTGAAAATAGGTGCAGAGTGTCAGAATTCGGCTCAAAAATCACGCTCAGGAGTCAAATTTCCGACATTTCAGACATTTTGAAAACTGCAGGGGGGTTTGGGCAAAATATGACCCATCGCCGTTTTCAGTAATTGGCTTATTTTCGGTATAAAAAGTCGTAATTTGAAACTGAAAATAGGTGCAGAGAGTCAGAATTCGGATAAAAATCACGCTCAGGAGTCAAATTTCCGACATTTCAGACATTTGAAAACTGCAGGGAGGTTTGGGCAAAATATGACCCATCGCCGTCTTCAGTAATTGGCATATTTTCGGTATAAAAAGTCGTAATTTGAAACGGAAAATCGGTGCAGAGAGTCAGAATTCGGCTCAAAAATCACGCTCAGGAGTCAAATTTCAGACATTTTGAAAACTGCAGGGGGGTTTGGCAAAAATATGACCCATCGCCGTTTTCAGTAATTGGCATACTTTCGCTATGAAACGTCGTATTTTGAAACTGAAAATAGGTGCAGAGAGTCAAAATTCGGCACAAAAATCACGCTCAGGAGTCAAGTTTCAGACATTTTGAAAACTGCAGGGGGGTTTGGCCAAAATATGACCCATCGCCGTTTTCAGTAATTGGCATATTTTCGGAATAAAAAGTCGTAATTTGAAACTGAAAATAGGTGCAGAAAGTCAGAATTCGGATAAAAAATCACGCTCAGGAGTCAAATTTCCGACATTGCAAACATTTTGAAAACTGCAGAGGGGTTTGGGCAAAATATGACCAATCGCCGTTTACAGTAATTGGCATATTTTCAGTATGAAACGTCGTAATTTGAAACTGAAAATAGGTGCAGAGAGTCAGAATTTGGCTCAAAAATCACGCTCAGGAGTCAAATTTCCGGCATTTCAGACATTTTGAAAACTGCAGGGGGGTTTGGGCAAAATATGACCCATCGCCGTTTTCAGTAATTGATATATTTTCGGTATAAAAAGTCGTAATTTGAAACTGAAAATAGGTGCAGAAAGTCAGAATTCAGATTATAAATCACGCTCAGGAGTCAAATTTCCGACATTTCAAACATTTGAAAACTGCAGAGGGGTTTGGGCAAAATATGACCCATCGCCGTTTACAGTAATTGGCATATTTTCAGTATGAAACATCGTAATTTGAAACTGAAAATAGGTGCAGAGAGTCAGAATTCGGCTCAAAAATCACGCTCAGGAGTCAAATTTCCGGCATTTCAGACACTTTAAAAACTGCAGGGGGGTTGGGGCAAAATATGACCCATCGCCGTTTTCAGTAATTGGCATATTTCGGTATAAAAAGTCGTAATTTGAAACTGAAAATAGGTGCAGAGAGTCAGAATTCGGCTCAAAAATCACGCTCAGGAGTCAAATTTCCGACATTTCAGACATTTTGAAAACTGCAGGGGGGGTTTGGGCAAAATATGACCCATCGCCGTTTTCAGTAATTGGCATATTTTCGGTATGAAACGTCGTAATTTGAAACTGAAAATATGTGCAGAGAGTCAGAATTCCGCTCAAAAATCACGCCCAGGAGTCAAATTTCCGACATTTCAGACATTTTGAAAACTGCTGGGGGGTTTGGGCAAAATATGACCCATCGCCGTTTTCAGTAATTGGCATATTTTTTGTATGAAACGTCGTAATTTGAAACTGAAAATAGGTGCAGAGTCAGAATTCGGCTAAAAAATCACGCTCAGGAGTCAAATTTTCGACATTTCAGACATTTTGAAAACTGCAGGGAGGTTTGGGCAAAATATGACCCATCTCCGTTTTTCAGTAGGTGCATATTTTCGGTATAAAAAGTCGTAATTTGAAACTGAAAATCGGTGCAGAGAGTCAGAATTCGGCTCAAAAATCACGCTCAGGAGACAAATTTCAGGCATTTTGAAAACTGCAGGTGGGTTTGGCAAAAATATGACCCTCGCCGTTTTCAGTAATTGGCATACTTTCGCTAT
This sequence comes from Procambarus clarkii, assembly GCF_040958095.1. Taxonomy (NCBI): domain Eukaryota; kingdom Metazoa; phylum Arthropoda; class Malacostraca; order Decapoda; family Cambaridae; genus Procambarus; species Procambarus clarkii. The sequence goes on along the minus strand of NW_027189301.1, from coordinate 205,431 downwards.
GAAATGTCGTAATTTGAAACTGAAAATAGGTGCAGAGAGTCAAAATTTGGCTCAAAAATCACGCTCAGGACTCAAATTTCAGACATTTTGAAAACTGCAGGGGGGTTTGGGCAAAATATGACCCATCGCTGTTTTCAGTAATTGGCATATTTTCGGTATAAAAAGTCGTAATTTGAAATGAAAATAGGTGCAGAGAGTCAGAATTCGGCTCAAAAATCACGCTCAGGAGTCAAATTTCCGGCATTTCAGACATTTTAAAAACTGCAGGGGGTTGGGGCAAAATATGACCCATCGCCGTTTTCAGTAATTGGCATATTTTCGGTATAAAAGTCGTAATTTGAAACTGAAAATATGTGCAGAGAGTCAGAATTCCGCTCAAAAATCACGCCCAGGAGTCAAATTTCCGACATTTCAGACATTTTGAAAACTGCTGGGGGTTTGGGCAAAATATGACCCATCGGCCGTTTTCAGTAATTGGCATATTTTTTGTATGAAACGTCGTAATTTGAAACTGAAAATAGGTGCAGAGTGTCAGAATTCGGCTCAAAAATCACGCTCAGGAGTCAAATTTCCGACATTTCATACATTTTGAAAACTGCAGGGGGGTTTGGGCAAAATATGACCCATCGCCGTTTTCAGTAATTGGCATATTTTCGGTATAAAAAGTCGTAATTTGAAACTGAAAATAGGTGCAGAGTCAGAATTCGGCTAAAAAATCACGCTCAGGAGTCAAATTTCCGACATTTCAGACATTTTGAAAACTGCAGGGAGGTTTGAGCAAAATTGTGACCCATCTCCGTTTTCAGTAGGTGCATATTTTCGGTATAAAAAGTCGTAATTTGAAACTGAAAATCGGTGCAGAGAGTCAGAATTCGGCTCAAAAATCACGCTCAGGAGTCAAATTTCATACATTTTGAAAACTGCAGGGGGGTTTGGGCAAAATATGACCCATCGCCGTTTTCAGTAATTGGCATATTTTCGGTATAAAAAGTCGTAATTTGAAACTGAAAATAGGTGCATAGAGTCAGAATTCGGCTAAAAAATCACGCTCAGGAGTCAAATTTCCGACATTTCAGACATTTTGAAAACTGCAGGGAGGTTTGGGCAAAATATGACCCATCGCCGTCTTCAGTAATTGGCATATTTTCGGTATAAAAAGTCGTAATTTGAAACGGAAAAATCGGTGCAGAGAGTCAGAATTCGGCTCAAAAATCACGCTCAGGAGTCAAATTTCAGACATTTTGAAAACTGCAGGGGGGTTTGGCAAAAATATGACCCATCGCCGTTTCAGTAATTGGCATACTTTCGCTATGAAACGTCGTAATTTGAAACTGAAAATAGGTGCAGAGAGTCAAAATTCGGCTCAAAAATCACGCTCAGGAGTCAAATTTCAGACATTTTGAAAACTGCAGGGGGGTTTGGCCAAAATATGACCCATCGCCGTTTTCAGTAATTGGCATATTTTCGGTATAAAAAGTCGTAATTTGAAACTGAAAATAGGTGCAGAAAGTCAGAATTCGGATAAAAAATCACGCTCAGGAGTCAAATTTCCGACATTGCAAACATTTTGAAAACTGCAGAGGGGTTTGGGCAAAATATGACCCATCGCCGTTTACAGTAATTGGCATATTTTCAGTATGAAACGTCGTAATTTGAAACTGAAAATAGGTGCAGAGAGTCAGAATTTGGCTCAAAAATCACGCTCAGGAGTCAAATTTCCGGCATTTCAGACATTTTGAAAACTGCAGGGGGGTTTGGGCAAAATATGACCCATCGCCGTTTCAGTAATTGGCATATTTTCGGTATGAAACGTCGTAATTTGAAACTGAAAATATGTGCAGAGAGTCAGAATTCCGCTCAAAAATCACGCCCAGGAGTCAAATTTCCGACATTTCAGACATTTTGAAAACTGCTGGGGGGTTTGGGCAAAATATGACCCATCGCCGTTTTCAGTAATTGGCATATTTTTTGTATGAAACGTCGTAATTTGAAACTGAAAATAGGTGCAGAGTGTCAGAATTCGGCTCAAAAATCACGCTCAGGAGTCAAATTTCCGACATTTCATACATTTTGAAAACTGCAGGGGGGTTTGGGCAAAATATGACCCATCGCTGTTTTCAGTAATTGGCATATTTTCGGTATAAAAAGTCGTAATTTGAAACTGAAAATAGGTGCAGAGTCAGAATTCGGCTAAAAATCACGCTCAGGAGTCAAATTTCCGACATTTCAGACATTTTGAAAACTGCAGGGAGGTTTGGGCAAAATATGACCCATCTCCGTTTTCAGTAGGTGCATATTTTCGGTATAAAAAAGTCGTAATTTGAAACTGAAAATCGGTGCAGAGAGTCAGAATTCGGCTCAAAAATCACGCTCAGGAGTCAAATTTCAGACATTTTGAAAACTGCAGGGGGGTTTGGCAAAAATATGACCCTTCGCCGTTTTCAGTAATTGGCATACTTTCGCTAAGAAACGTCGTAATTTGAAACTGAAAATAGGTGCAGAGAGTCAAAATTTGGCTCAAAAATCACGCTCAGGGACTCAAATTTCAGACATTTTGAAAACTGCAGGGGGGTTTGGGCAAAATATGACCCATCGCTGTTTTCAATAATTGGCATATTTTCGGTATAAAAGTCGTAATTTGAAATGAAAATAGGTGCAGAGAGTCAGCATTCGGCTCAAAAATCACGCTCAGGAGTCAAATTTCCGGCATTTCAGACATTTTGAAAACTGCAGGGGGGTTTGGGCAAAATATGACCCATCGCCGTTTTCAGTAATTGGCATATTTTCGGTATAAAAAGTCGTAATTTGAAACTGAAAATAGGTGCAGAAAGTCAGAATTCGGATTAAAAATCACGCTCAGGAGTCAAATTTCCGACATTTCAAACATTTTGAAAACTGCAGAGGGGTTTGGGCAAAATATGACCCATCGCCGTTTACAGTAATTGGCATATTTTCAGTATGAAACATCGTAATTTGAAACTGAAAATAGGTGCAGAGAGTCAGAATTCGGCTCAAAAATCACGCTCACGAATCAAATTTCCGGCATTTCAGACATTTTAAAAACTGCAGGGGGGTTGGGGCAAAATATGACCCATCGCCGTTTTCAGTAATTGGCATATTTTCGGTATAAAAAGTCGTAATTTGAAACTGAAAATATGTGCAGAGAGTCAGAATTCCGCTCAAAAATCACGCCCAGGAGTTAAATTTCCGACATTTCAGACATTTTGAAAACTGCTGGGGGTTTGGGCAAAATATGACCCATCGCCGTTTTCAGTAATTGGCATATTTTTGTATGAAACGTCGTAATTTGAAAACTGAAAATAGGTGCAGAGTGTCAGAATTCGGCTCAAAAATCACGCTCAGGAGTCAAATTTCCGACATTTCATACATTTTGAAAACTGCAGGGGGGTTTGGGCAAAATATGACCCATCGCCGTTTTCAGTAATTGGCATATTTTCGGTATAAAAGTCGTAATTTGAAACTGAAAATAGGTGCAGAGAGTCAAAATTCGGCTCAAAAATCACGCTCAGGAGTCAAATTTCAGACATTTTGAAAACTGCAGGGGGGTTTGGCCAAAATATGACCCATCGTTGTTTTTAGTAATTGGCATATTTTCGGTATAAAAATTCGAAATTTGAAACTGAAAATAGGTGCAGAAAGTCAGAATTCGGATAAAAAATCACGCTCAGGAGTCAAATTTCCGACATTGCAAACATTTTGAAAACTGCAGAGGGGTTTAGGCAAAATATGACCCATCGCCGTTTACAGTAATTGGCATATTTTCAGTATGAAACATCGTAATTTGAAACTGAAAATAGGTGCAGAGAGTCAGAATTCGGCTCAAAAATCACGCTCAGGAGTCAAATTTCCGGCATTTCAGACATTTTGAAAACTGCAGGGGGGTTTGTCAAATATGACCCATCGCCGTTTTCAGTAATTGGCATATTTTCGGTATAAAAAGTCGTAATTTGAAACTGAAAATAGGTGCAGAAAGTCAGAATTCGGATTAAAAATCACGCTCAGGAGTCAAATTTCCGACATTTCAAACATTTGAAAACTGCAGAGGGGTTTGGGCAAAATATGACCCATTCGCCGTTTACAGTAATTGGCATATTTTCAGTATGAAACATCGTAATTTGAAACTGAAAATAGGTGCAGAGAGTCAGAATTCGGCTCAAAAATCACGCTCAGGAGTCAAATTACGGCATTTCAGACTTTAAAAACTGCAGGGGTTCGGGCAAAATATGACCCATCGCGTTTTCAGTAATTGGCATATTTCGGTATAAAAAGTCGTAATTTGAAACTGAAAATAGGTGCAGAGAGTCGAATTCGGCTCAAAAATCACGCTCAGGAGTCAAATTTCCGACATTTCAGACATTTTGAAAACTGCAGGGGGGGGGGGTTGGGCAAAATATGACCCATCGCCGTTTCAGTAATTGGCATATTTTCGGTATGAAACGTCGTAATTTGAAACTGAAAATAGGTGCAGAGAGTCAGAATTCGGCTCAAAAATCACGCTCAGGAGTCAAATTTCGACATTTCAGACATTTTGAAAACTGCAGGGGGGGGTTTGGGCAAAATATGACCCATCGCCGTTTTCAGTAATTGGCATATTTTCGGTAAAAAGTCGTAATTTGAAACTGAAAATAGGTGCGAGAGTCAGAAT